>NC_071276.1:10342478-10642478 GCF_023375685.1 Ictalurus furcatus
AATAACACGTCAGAATTGCAGGTTTAATAAGAAGCTAATAAGCTAATGTTACTGAAAACACCTCCAACTACCAATAAACTAACTTTAATACATGTGTAAATAATATCTTGTGGTTAAAATCTTTCCCATTTGTTTGTTTTTGCTTATGTGTTTGAGAAAACTAACCTAAAGACTGTGTATCCGTGTGCTGTTTTAAATGTTTTTTGGTAAGGTTTAAATTAATAAATTGGAATTGTATTGACTATTTGACAAAAAAAATGGTGTTTTCCTGCGTGCAACTTAAAATGTCAGGGGGGACGGCAGTTTTAAGAGGAGAAAAAATATTTTTTGTTTATGTAAATAATAAAATTATAAACCGTTTTGTTAAGACAGCAGGGGTGACTATAAAACCCTTTCAAATTTTTTAAAATTTTCTTAAGAAATAGATTCTAGTTCCTTCTTGAATTTTATGCCCCACTGCTTTGCACATCTGTTTTGTAGTCACGTGACATATGGTTTGTTTGTAGATCTCCCCCCAACCAACCACCCACCCACCCACCCACATCTCAGCTCATGAACATGAACAGGACACCTTTTGTGCCTAATATTTGCTTGTCTTTAGAGGTTTTAGGAAAACATGTTGCTGCTTGAATCTTGTCCAGAGAATAAATCCTAAAAGCAGTTTAGAAGACCTGATAGGAAACTTGTGTATCTGTAGTGCTTTTTTTTTTTCCTCAGTGGATTTCATGGAATGTGCTGTTACTTGATATCCCTTTTTATTGGGTTGGAGTCGTGCATGCGCCTGCGTTTAGGGGCTTGTCCTGCCCTAAGTCATGAACCCTTCCCACTGCTGGCTGTCTACATAAAACCCCCAGGTTCCTGAAAGAGCATTCACAGCTTTGCAGCCTGAGGTTTGCTTTTAAACACAGAGCGCCTGGATTACAGTTTTAACATGTTGCTGGCTGTAGCGGTTCTGTGCAGTGTAGTGCTATGGACGCACTCGTACAACTCCACTGATATTCTGCCCCAGCCGGATTTTGAACTGGAACAGGTGAGTGTACGTGATATGCACGTGATAAAGAATATTATTTATTGAGTGCAACATACAGAGAAATATAAGTATTGCAAAGATGAATGAAGTAAGATGACTATTATTGAGTAACAATATAAAACGTTAAAAGTGAAGAGACTTTAAGCAAACTTGAATGACTCCATTTGTAAGCTTCAATAAGTAAGGTTAATTTGAATAAAACATCACCAAGAGATTCAATACTTAATCAAACAACCCTCATGGACTTTAGCTGCATCTGTAAATCTTGTCACTCTGGCAGAGGCCTGTATGTAATTTACAATAATGAGATTAACTTACTGAACTCGGATATCTTTTTTTAATACCTTGCATTTAAATAACCGTTTTCCACCATTGTACTGCTATATCACTCTCCTAAGTCTGATTAATTTTCTTTCTGAGCTGTAATTCCAGACAATATGTGTTACTACTCCTATATGTATGGTTGACTTACCAAACAATACATTTGCCAAGTATTTCATTTCTGGTTATTGTGTTAAATCAGGTCTCTGATCCAATTGTCCTTTCATAGTCTATATCCAAAGCCAGTATAAATTTCACTCTCACAATCCCTCTATAATAATTCAGTGCAATTACCTCTTCTTTTCTCTGGCACACATCTGAGCTTCACAATATGAATGAAACAGAAATCTAACTTTGATCTTATGTGGCCTTCTTAGAACCTTTAACTGTTTCTATCAGATGCTTTACTTACTGCCAAATCTCCTTACTTCTCTCGCCTTATCAGTGCTCTAATGGCAACTACTCAAAGATAATTAAATTCTGCACCTCTATACTTAGCCCAACTCCTCGTCTGTTAATTCTACTAGGTGCTTCTATGTTCTCAAGCCTGTTAATCCCAATCACATTTCTGACATTGTTACCTTTAAAAAAAAACAAACAAAAAAAAAAACAGCAACAACAAAATGTCTTCCTGTTCTCTGTCCTATTACTATCTTATTTAATTAATCTTGTTTGCTTTGTCACATCCCCTGTTACTATAAGGTGGCTACAGTAAATAAAGTAAAATAATTATTTTCCTATTTTACTGCATCATTTGCACTCAATTCCTCACTTATCTCTAACTGAGTAACTTGTTTGCTCTAGTTAAATATACTAATGAATGACTAACTGACTACTTTCACTGCTTGCGTCTGCTGACTCCATGGGCCTTAACATTCACATTTCATTGGATGTAAGTGCAGCCTTTGACTCTGTGCCAATTCTATTCAGAGATATTACATATTGTTCAAGTCTTCACTTTCATTACTACACTCAGCTTTTATGACATTCAACTTACCTTTGTACAAATTCCACTCAGAAACTTCTAGACTCTGAAGATCAGCAGTGACAAGAATGAGTTCTTATTTATTGGTTCAGTAAAGAAAGCAGTCCGTAATACATCCAAGACCTTAAACCTTCAAACTGACGACAGGTTCTGCTTGCATTCTAGATCATACCTCTCTCCTTTTTATGCCATATCAGATGCATAGCAATACCAAAACCATTGCAAAGCTCAGACCATGTCTGCTTTACTCGGTTGCTGATTTCATTTTCGTTATTGTAAATGTTCCTGTGTGGCATCATATCTAAATCTATTAATTTCCAGATTGGAAAAAAAAATTAAAAATTACTCAGCTTCATCATCATCATCTCCTTATGCATAATCCATACACGTGCTCTAATAGTTGTTCATCTTTTTGTTAGTTTGTAGGTGAATGGTATCGTGTTGGCTTGGCTTATGACCACCCATTTGTTATTAAATACAAAAAGAACTTTCTACTCTCAAGAGGCAATCTGATCCCTAATGAAGATGGAGGAGCCAACCTTACCATGTGGTCAATGAATAGGTACAGTTCCATCTTTTTTTTCAGCATGAGTAACAATCTATGCTATACAATCATACTATCATTTTCAGCCAATCTGCTTTTAACCAATCCATGTACATACACTCTTAGAAAATCTAGAGCTCTATGGGTTCTTCAGTTTTTCCCTTTGGGTTCTATGTAGAAACCTGAAACAGTGTTTCATAAAGGGTTCCATGTTATGGAAGAATATAACCCTTATTAATTATTCAATGAACCCTTAAAGCTGGAAGAACCCTTTTCTAAAAGTACACATATTATTTTTGCTATTTAAACCAAAATGACTTTTTTTCTATGTGATCTCTCCGCCATCTTTTTCTCTGCCCTTAGCCAAAAGACTTGCGATGTAAGTTTTTATGTCTATGAGAAGACAGAGCTTCCTGGAGCTTTTACTTATTTCAGTCAAAGTAAGTCCTGTTCTTTATGTTATGATAGCTCACACATTCTACCTAGAAAAAAATTCCAGTCCACAATATATTTAATACAAATTTTTAAAAACAATTTCTTGTATTATTTTTTTATTGTAAGGGCACAAGATTGAAAAGGACATTACAGTGGTAGAAACTAATTACACTGACTACGGGGTCGTCCTGAAATACAAGAATATAAACAAAGAATACACTCAGCTGGCTCTCTATGGTGAGCTCATAAGGTTCCTGCAGAATTCAAGCTATACCTAAACTTCTTGACCCACTGACAACTTTACCAATTCTCTATATGTATACTTTAGGGCGAAAGCCAGAAGTCAGGCCGGAGGTGGTAGAAAAATTCCGATCATTTGCCTTGTCTATTGGGTTTCCTGAGGAGGCCATCATTACACCAACCATTCTGGGTGAGTTTGATGCAGAGCAAAAAGTAAATAAGACATTAGACCGAGATCTGTGTGGGACGTCTGTTTGCAGGCCTTGTGATGTTTACAGAGCAAATATAATGCTGGACAGAGAGAATAAACATTGTTACAGATAGACTCTAGTACCTTTTGATCATCTTACACTATAGTATGTTCATAGTGCTTGTAATGTCATGGAATGTATGTAGAGGATGATGATCAATTTGACCAGCTTTAATGTTAAGATGGCTGGTATTTGGATTTGGATAGTGAAAGTTGATTCACGATAGGGTTAAAAGGAAAGTTTCAGCACAATTTCAGATTTCTTATAAATCAGATCTAATGACATCTTACACATTTATCTCCCGCTGTTATGAAATCCATTGTGACAAATATTTTATTGTGTTATAGACCCATGTCCTCTTCCAGAGCCAAGGTAAGGATGGTACGAGTCATATATCTGATTTTAAAAAAATTTGTGTGTGACTTTAGCGCTTAATGATACTTTACTAAAACTTCCTACCTCCAGTAATATGACGGAACTGCTGGACTAGAAGAGTCTTCCTTTCTTTGGTCATCGTTCCAGTTGATCTTTTTAGGATTGTAGTAGTTTAAATAGGACTGTTATCCAAATTCTTTTGGTGCTTGTCATTATTTTTTTAATCATGTTTATTCCTCTTATGTACAGTAAATACTAAGTAATAACAGACTGAAGCAGTTATATACTGTTAATTCTGTAAAGTTATACTTGTGGAATTTCTTATTTGCTATAATCATTTACAAATAGTAAAAAAAAAAAAAAAAAAAAAAAAGTTGCAGTATTATTGTGTGGCTTGTGATGTTTCTTCTTCTCAGCAGAGGTCAGTGTTGCTCTAAAATGCTCCAGACAGATTCAGGGTCTCACAGTAACTCAGAGTTACCGCTGTGCAGGTTTTATTTATCCTAACTCTCATGGTCTGAGAGTTTACCGGAGATAATAAGACATTATCATGGCCTTTTGTTCAGTTTCTCATGATTTTTCTTGAGGCTGCATTTACCAGGGTTGCCAAGTCTCCCGTTTTCCCGTGGAATCGGGTTAATTTGCAGCCACAGACTTATTTTTCTGCCTACTGGCTGGGGTTTAGAATACATTAGATTAATTATGTCAAACTTTTGCGAGACATATACTTAAGCTAAAAGTTGTTATAAACCCTTATGTACTGTACAGTACAAAATGCCCCATTTTTATTTTATTGATGCTAAAAATGATTTTACTTTATGTGCTTTATACTGCAAAGGAATTATATAAATAATCAAATAAGAACATCTTCAATATAGGCACATTTAACTACTATTTCTCACTCTTTCTTAATGTTTTTACTCATTTCAAGCTTGAAATTGTCTTATTCCACTGACATATCATTTTGCTTATTTGAAGTGTTTATTTCCAGTGAGAAGCAAAATGATCTGAATAAGACTAAGACCATTTTAAGCCTGAAATGAATAAATATGTCTAGAACTAGGCTAAATGATCCTTATAATGAGAACTGTTAGGTAGCTCTTCTTTATTTTTTGCAATGTATAATACCACAAAAATGTATTAAGGTGTATTAAAAATAATTTTAAATATGAACCGTAAAGGTATTGTTACTATATGTCCCATTCTTTCACTATCTCTTATTTCTACTCCAAACCCCCCACCCCCAGACCTCATGTGAAAGGGGAGACTGTTCCAGAGTTTGGGACCAACCACAGAAAAGGCTTGATCGTGGTCTTAGTACAATAACGGCGGACAGAAAGAAGAAGTTAATTACAAGACCTTAGCATTCTGGTAGGAGAGTATGGATGAAGAAGGTCAACAATGTACCAATGTAGAGCAACACCAGAAAACTTATATATATATATATATATATATATATATATATATATATATATAAAGAACACAAACCCAGTGAAGAGATGCCAGTACAGGGGAAATATGATCCCTCTTTTTTGGCCCTGTTTTTTCTTACACAAGCTGCAAGTGAGATAAGGCAGTTTGAGGAAGGCGAACATACAGACAATTATAGTAGTCCAACGGTGCTGTAATAATAGTTTGAATCACCGTCTCTTGGTCTTTTATAAAAAAGAAACTTTTAACTTGTAGCAGACCTTAAATGAAAGAAGCGTCCCTTAACATGGGTTTACTGAAAATAGAATATTTGGTTTAATGCAAACGGTAAATGTATAATCATCAACACATGTATGTGGGCTGTGGTTGTTATTAAAGTGGAGTGAATTAACAGGTGGAATGACACGTGAGTAATATGACCTTGATGTTTGGGGACACAATGTGGTATCGTATGATGTCACTTTGTAAATAATTCAATATGTTTTGCAATGGTAGACAAGATTTGTAAGCTGGAATTGGGGGTTTTTTTTAACATTGGGCTAGTTTTGAAAGGTCATTTGTCTAATTTTGTCACGCAAGCCTGGTAACCCAGAGCTACACTCTCTGAAAAAAGTACTAAACTTTTGTACCCTCACTTAAAGGAATGTAGTTCAAAAGGAAGGTATATTAATTGTACATTTACATTGTTTATTCCACAGGAAATGTGGAAAATGTACTTGTTTCTGAGGATTGGTAATTTAGCAGTTAAAAAAGTCTACGCTAGTAGCTGCGATGTTTTGTTCAAGTCCCAGAACATCCAAAGAGCAACAGCTGGGTCTTTAAGAAATTGCCAAATGCTCAGTTAGATGCTTGGATTGGACCGCTCTTTACTAAGGCATCTGCCCAAATGTAGATAAACATAGACTAATCTGAGTCTGTCAAAGTTACACTGTTTAAATCAATAGAGTGAAGAACTATTTTGGTTTCATGTTAAAAAAGATGCATAGAAGCAGTCCCAGCAGATAAACTGACATGAAACACATCTTTATAGACTTCTTAAAACTGAGTCACATGGACTTGAATACAGATTTGATTAACAGACCTTAAGATTAATGCTCAAAGTGTGATCTTTACATAAATATAGACTAGTGTGGAGGGCTCCAGGGCTCGAGCACAGGCGCGGAAAGGAGAACTCCCATGGGTACACTCCAGAAACACAAACTCAAGCCTTGATTAATATCAGGACCTCCTGAGTGTGTTGTGTTGTACAGAAACTCGGTCGTGCAGCCTATTTCTTTAAATTCCCACCGAAGAGGGCTACAGCAGTGCAGCTGCTGACATCACGAGCCGTGTTGCCTTTTCCTGGGGATATCCGCGCCAAACAGAGAGGCTGGGAATGGGAGGGGAACAGGAAAGCATGCGCACGGAGGAGGGTGGGCCCTGCTTAGGATACTGACATTTCGGCAGTGGCCCATGTGCATGCAGTCTTATGCTGCAGCTCACTCATATCTTATTTTTTCACTATGCATTAGTACAGACCTTTGCCATGATCCAAGTCCATAACATGTATGTGCAGTAGGATGTGTGATGCAATGTTGCATTTATAATAATTCTTGTCATGCCATGTGATCAAGTGTCTCAAGAGTCTCATGAACAAAACTAAATGAGATTATTGTGCTTCAAACATGCCTAATTGGTGATTTAGTGAAAATGGAGCACTACTGCTCTCTCTCTCTCTCTCTCTCTCTCTCTCTCTCTCACACACACACACACACACACACACACACACACAAACAGTGACTCTCTAGCTCTCTCTCTCCCCCTTCACTGACCTTATGGGCAATAGGAGCCCTTGCTGTTGTGGTCCAAGGGGCAGGAAGCAGCTTGATTCCCACACAAAGGTATCAAACACCCTGGCCGGTACAGACTCACTGGCTCACGCACACACACACACACACACACACACACACACGCACACATTAACACAAATGCCAGCCTTGTAAGCATAACACGCAGTACAGTGAACAAATACACACCAAGACAAACAGGACATTCCTACTGTCTGACGCCGCAGGCCGACAGAATTACTGCTCTTCTATGCACCAAATGTTTTCACCAATAACATCTGTGTTAAAAGTGTCCTCTTTTCACAACACCTGACATCATCCTTTTACGCTGAATAATATCCGGGCAGACAACAATCTAATGCATATGATGACCATATCGCAGATTACAGCCATATCATTCCATTCTGTTAAGTAGACCGCTTTATGTTTAATGTAGATAACCTGTTTAGTGTTTTCTTTCGCAAGAAGGCAATAGATATTGGCGATAATGTCAGGACGCTTTCTGAACACTCAGCTCAAGCCATTGTGTCATGTAATTGAGTCTTGCTTCATGCTTGTTATCTGTTAAGCTTGACCAGTCATGAGGCATTTGGACTCGGTTAGGGGCTTACAGCAGGGGTCGGTTCCCATGCAAAATCAATAGGTCACAGTCAGGAGCAGGGAGGGTGGGCTGCTGAAACCTTTCACCTCATACATGGCCATAATGCCAAATTTCTCCATTCCTACATCTTCTCATGTGAGCATGTGAAATCTCAGGCAACATCAGTTGGGAAACTGATCTGTGCTTAGTAGCTTAAAGACGTTTGAGTCGCTGACATTCCTGTAACTGACTGTGTGGAGGTTATCAAACCTCCACACAGTCTCTGGTATCCTTTCTACATGCCAACTTTCCACAGGCAACTGTTTTTGAACTAGTCTACTCACTCTATCTCTCTCTCTCTCTCTCTCTCTCTCTCTCTCTCACACTCTGTCTCTCACTCTGTCTCTCTTTCTCTTGAATTGTGCATACGCCTATGCTGGGAAGAAAAGCTCGACTCTTTCCCACGGTCCTAGAGCACGTGGTTTAAAATTGGATCCCGGCTGACCCACCCTCGCTATTGAAACGTCACTGCAATTCGACCACTGCGATCCTGTCACACCGCCAGAGATTTTTTAAGCCATTTGAATGAAGCCTATTGAAATGGGAGGGAAGAGAACATGATAAATCTGAATAAAGCACCGTATCTGAAGACAAGTTTAGTCAAGTTGGATAGTCAAGACCTGTTTCAAATTTTGTTTTTTTTTCCAGAAAGGATTTTATGTTGAATAGGGTTTCTCATCTCATAACAGATATATATAATATGGTGCACTACATACAGTCATCATATGAAAAAATAAGCACACCCCATGGAAATGGTTGGCTTTTTTGACATATTTGGACAAGCACACATTTGATCATCTTTGAAACAGCGCCTATAAATAAAGCTGATATACTTGAACAAAACCACAAAGGAAAATAGCTTTTTCAATCATTTATTCAACAGAAATATCAATAGATGTGATATTCGTCTTCGGAAAAAGTAAGTGCACCCTTGGCCTCAGAAGCTAGTATTGAAACCCTTTTGCAGGCATTTTGCATAATTGTCCACCAGGCTTGCTAAATTGTTTGACCACCCTTCCCTGCAATATTCTTTCAGTTGCAAGATACTTTAGAGTTTTCTTGCATGTAATTCCGCCACAACAATTCAATGGGATTCAAATACAGGCTTTGACTAGGTCATTCCATAACCTACCATTTCTTCTTTTTGAGCCATTCCTTGGTGGATTTGCTAGTGTGCTGAGGATCATTATCCTGTTGAAAGTCCTGTTGACTTTCGGTTCAACTGCAACTTTTGGACAGATGGCCTCACATTATCTTCAAGCATTCCTTGATATGATGCAAAATTCATAGTTGAATTAATGAATGCATGCTGTGCAGTCTCTGAAGCACAGACGCAACCCCAAACCATAACATTTCCACCACTGTGCTTCACAGTTGGTATGAGGTGTTTCTCCTGAAAAGCTGTATTTGGTCTGCACCAAACATGTCTGCTGTTACAGTGGCCAAACAATTCTATCTTTCATTCTTCTGTCCAGTGCACATTATTCCAAAAGGCCTGATCTTTGCCTATATGCTCATTGGCAAACTGTAGTCTTGCTCTAATGTTAAATTTTTAGACAGATTTTAAATTTAGACAAATTTGTGCAATCTCTTTCTGATTGTAGAAGCATGCACTTTGACACCAACACCTGCAAGACTTAATAGCAGATCCAGATTAGTAATTACTTTACTTTCACGTTACTTTCAAAACCTATAAAATCTACAAAAATACACTACAAAGTGAAACTCATAGTTAGGCTATTTCAGTCATTTTAGCACAAATCAATGTATGACATGATCAGAAAAGGTTGGATTATTATAAAACTTGCCTTGGGTGTTGTCACTGTTTGTAGGACTAAAAGACCGATAAAATATAAAACTTTTCTAACTAGGCTAGTTTGGTGTTGCTAGCCAAGGGGAGGCACAACTAAACTATCATTGTATGGGTTTAGCTGCTACAGTGACATGCAAAGTACATTATCTTTCCTTATGCTCTGCTCATATCATGTAAGATGTGATAAATGTAGGGGTGTACTTACTTTTTCCACAAAAAAATATCACATTTATTGATATTTCTGTTGAATAAATGATTGAAAAAGCTCATTTTTCTTTGTGGTGGTTTTGTTCAAGTATATCAACTTTATTAATAGGCACTGTTTCAAAGAGGATCAAATGTTTCCTTCTCCAAATATATCTAAAAAAAAAACCCAACAATTTCCATGGGGTGTACTTATTATTTCACATGACTGTATATGCAAAGTACTCAGGTCCTACATTTGTTTTTCCTTAGTGCAAAACTAAGAAGATCTAGGTATATTTGGGCACAAATAAATACATTTTTCTCTATTAATTAAACCATTGTGTACTTTTGTTTAACAGCACATAAATTTGTGATCATTAATGAAGCAATTGCCTGTCAGGCCTCTTTAGGTCTTCCAGTACCCTATTTAGGACGTTGTGCCATTTGTGCCGTTGGCTGCAAGTCGATACAGGCCCAGCATACAGTAGTCTAGTTCCCATGGGCCTGTTGGATTCTGTGTCACTTTATAAGCACTCCAACTGGTGCCAAAAACAACTAGTGAGCAAGTAGCTTTCCCACTTGCGACCACAAATGAAACAAATGGACTGTTGATCAACAAATGTTATACGACTGCACTCTTTTGAAAGATTGTGGATATTCGTTTTAAAAGGAGACTATTATTTTGCCCTCGTTTGTTCTATTCTTGAAACCATGCATGTAAAAAGGGGAAGTGTGGATTTCAGCAAAAATAAAAGTGGAACCTGTACAGGCTCAACTGCACATGAGATGGAGCAATACCTGCAACAGATTTAATGCATAACTCATTGGGTATTGAGAAACTAAGACCTGCCTACCGTGGGAAAATTCAGTGCATTACTACTTTTACCCAGATTTTCATAGAATATGAGCAGCATTGTCAGTTTGTTTATTTTTAGGATTATCCTTATAGGGGGAAATGATTTCACATGGGAACTTATGTGTGCTTTCTTTTTTTTAATACACACTATTAGAAAAACCCTTAAAGGTTCATCAACTTGTCACTCTGGGAGCACCTTTAAATGTTCTACATGTTCTATATGTCCTACAGAATGTTTCCCTAACCCATTTCCAATTGTTAATCTCCCAACTCTCAAGGAACTGTGAAGGTGTTGTGTTTTCATATAGTCTATTTCATATTATAGAGTGTGTGAAAATAATTTCATATAATTTCATGTAGGACAGTACTGTGTAGAGTTTTGCATGTTCTCCATTTGTTTCATCCAGGTTCTTCTGTTTCCTCCAACCTCTCAAAAACATGCTTCTGCGTGGAATGGTTATGAATTGGTTGAAATTTCCTTGAGTGTGAATGTATGTGCAAGGTGCCCTGCAATGGACTGGTGTCCCATCCATGATGAATTTCCAGGATAGATTCCGGATCCACCATGGCACTGACCAGGATAAGGCAGTTACTGAAGATGAATTAATGAAAGAATCATTCCATGCAAACATTCGTTTGAAATAACATTTAAAAACATATTAAAAGTTTTTAAAATATATATTAGGTCCAAAATACAATCCATCCATCCTTCCTTCCTTCCTTCCTTTATACCGCTTATCCTTTTCAAGGTCACAGGGAACCTGGAGCCTATCCCAGGGAGCATCAGGCACAAGGCAGGGTACACCCTGGACAGGGTGCAGGGCACACTCACACACTACAGACACATTAGACATGCCAATCAGCCTACCATGCATGTCTTTGGACTGGGGGGAGGAAACCCCTGCAGCACGGGAAGAACATGCAAACTCCACACACACAGGGCCACTGTGGGACTCGAACCCACAACCCTGGCGGTGTGAGGCGAACATGCTAACCACTAAGCCACTATGCGCCCCCAAATTATAATTTCATACTAAATGTCAAATTTCATGATTACATCTAAAACTGCATATTACAGTATATGTAGTACACTGTACATGTAGTATACTAACATTTTAATTAATTCGTTCATTTTCAGTAACTGCTTTATCCTGGTCAGGGTCATGGCTCTATATGTCGGAATAGCTACACTCTCAGGAAAGGGGTACTACATTATGTCTTTCCATTTCATTATTGTGGGTACATCTTTTGTACCTTCAGTATGTATCTTTAACCTGGGAGGATCCATATATCTTTAAAGTGTTACTCTAAAAGCTAATTGCAGGTAAAAAGAGTGGTTCTTAGGGTCACATTATGTCCTTTAAATCGTTTTAAAGCTGTTCCACATTCAGAGTACCATATCAAAGATACACACTAAAGGTAGTGACAGGAAAAGCACACTTTAGTACTTTGTTTCTGAATGTCTAGCCTAGGGTGAGGTGTGATTTTAGTAGTAGTTTCCATTCAAATTGCCTTCTGTTACCACACGCAAACATGCTCTTTTCTCTTTCTCAACTTTCTAAACATGCTAAATGCAAAAGCAGTTAAACCCGCCTTACATTAGTCTGTCGTCCTATTTAGTACTCTTGCTACTGCTTAGTACAGTAGTATGCAGTCTGTAGAGGACGCATTCATGTTCTTTGTGCGCTGTTGCATACTCCTTTAGGAGGCTAGTATGCGGTTTGGGATGTGAGCCAATGGCCTCCCGCGGCCCCCGCACAGCCTGAGAAATGAGGCCAAGCCCCGCCCTAACAGGCCGGCTATAGGAGTGTCCATTGTTATTGAAATGAGCTGAACAGAGGGAGTGGAGGAAGATCAGGCGAAGCTGAGGAGCTACACAGTGCACACACAGGAGCAGGAGAAGGCGCAGGCGCAGGAGCAGGGTGGCCGCGGGGTAATCTTCTCACCACGCACACAGAGTTAGGGTAATCCCAACACTTCGGGGGTAAGAGCCTAATTCTTTGTGTGTTTTTTTTATTTATTGTTAGAATAATATCAATCTTGAATGATGTGTGGTGTAATTACATGCTTGCTTTCTAAACCAATGTATCTGGAACAGATCGGAAGAGATCAGACTGCTGGACTCCGCTATGGGCTGCTGAAGTGGCCGATGCTCGCTGGATAGTCTGATGAAACACGTGAATTGTAGGCGAGGAACACGTTTCTAAACGATTTGCGTCCGTTTTCTGAAAACCTATCCTGTATATAAAAAAAACTAACTTTGGCGTATTCCTACTGAGTAAATTGCAGGGACATTGCGGATTATATTTTCATCCAAACAAACAACAAAAATTAAAGGCAGAACAAGAACAAGAGGCGAGAGCGCGCAAGGAAGGCAAGTGGTTCCGGTCCGTTTCCGGTCTGTTTCCGGTGAGGTTTACCTGCTGAGAGTATGAGCCAGGCGGACGTGAGCTGCTCGGCGCGTCAGCGCGTCTTCCAGGAAGCCCTGCGTAAAGGCAACACGGCGGAGCTGCACTCTCTGCTGCGCGGCATGACCAACTGCGAGTTCAACGTCAACTCGTTCGGGCCCGAGGGTCAGACGGCGCTGCACCAGTCCGTCATCGACGGTAACCTCGAGCTCGTCAAGTTGCTGGTGAAGTTCGGCGCCGATGTGCGTTTGGCCAACCGGGACGGCTGGAGCGCGCTGCACATGGCGGCTTTCGGCGGCCACCAGGACATCGCACTCTACCTCATCACGAGGGCCAAGTACTCATCCGGAGCGCTCTGAGAAAAGCAAGCAGAAGCAGAGAGAAGCTGGACATTAAAGCAGGTTTCCCTTCAACCTGGTCCTGGAGTCAAACCCTGATCTAGAGCCGCACGATATATCGCTTGGTCATTGTGATTGCGATAATAGTGTTTGCGATACTTGCGTAATAATCTGGCCAGATTGGATTGCCCGTTTATAGACATTTATCTCTGCAAAATTCCCCTCTTGCAGAATATCAAACCATGGTAATTTAGGGATGAGAATTATGAATAATCAACCGTTTACGACAGATTGATCATTGATCTATCAGGTGGTTTTCATCTGAGCATGATTTAGAGTAGCGTACTATTAAAAACAACCCAATCTGCAGCATTCGAATGAACCCTTTAAAATAAATCACACAACTCCTAATGTGCTGTGTCCACCCAAAGAAAATTCTCCAACAAACATAAAACTGTGCCGCATCAGTGGTTCACCAATGTTTTTTTTTTTTGTTGTTGTTTTTTTAAGATGTATTGCAATCACAAAATGTAACAATATGTGGTGTGTGTGTGTGTGTGTATATATATATATATATATATATATATATATATATATATATATATATATATATATATATAATTTCTAATATCATGCAGCCCTACCCTGCACATTTTTGTGTTCTCCCTGCTCTGCTGCGCTCATTTTAACCTCATTAGGGCTTTTTCAATTGCTGGTGAGTCGAGTCGGGTGTGGATAAACACCAAAATGTGCAGCTCCCAAGGACTCCAGGACCAGGATCATGAAACGCTGCCTTAAGCCTATCGCATTCGACCACTTTTTGTGCCAAAGTCAAAGACTGATTATTGGTGATTATAGTGTGGAATGGATTCCAGTCCAAAATGCAGATGGTATTGGGTTGGTACAATGTCAAAGATGTGGTTTGTGAACAGTGAATACAGTTTATATTATACATTTAATCAGTGCATGATTATAGATTACTTTCTGAATATATTCTACTCACAGATTGCTGACACTGAGATACAATGACATAGCTGGATTGATATATACATGTTAAACAGGTTCTTTGCTTTTTTCTTATTTTTTTTTAATGGCAGGAATGGTTATTAGCTGATGTGATGCATATATGGTTATGACTTTGTCAGGAATCTTACCTCAAAATTGGTGTGGAGACGTTCACACAGTAAAAGATTCAGGACCTCCAGCGAAATATGCATTTGTTCCATGGCTTTTAAAGAGCAATTGCTGTACATGGAAGCCTCATCTTGTTAGAAACTGGAAATCGATAGTGTTTATGAACGTTTTTTCCCCCTAACTTGAACACAATGTAAACACGATTATATCAAATCTAAATTCACACCAACAGGGGATTTGGGCACAAGTTACTTAATTATTAAATGAGGGTGTTTTCAGGGCCAAGCCTGTCACGATTGTTGTTTTAAGCTATAGCCATTTTAAATGTTAGGCTGCTCACTCAACATAACTTATTCGTTTCAACCGTAAAGTTGAGCAGATTCACAGAAACATGTTGTATTACACATGTCTATACAATGCACTGCATATTGAAGTACATAGGCCTGTGTTTTGTGTGGTTTTTTTTGTTGTTTTTTTTGCCCAGTTTCATTGCTAATGCTGGAAAACTGTTCTAAGTTTAGAGGTTTGTGAGAAAACACTGATGAAGTATCATTCAAAGCCAGTATAGAAATATGCATCATTTATACTTGAGAATGTTTTAAACTATTGCACTGATGGCTGATTTTATGAACAGTTGGTATCACAACCAACTTTGAAAGATACTATTTTTCTAAATGGAAAAAAAAATCATATTGTATGGAAGCTCCATGGTAGGTTAGTCTTCTCTCACTTTTGGCAAAGACATTGAAATGTCTGTAGATGTTGATTTTAGAACGTTGTAAAGTGCTTTACTTGGTGTTCCTCCTTGCACAATATCAAACACTTGTCACAGAAACGTGACATTGTTGTAATATCTGAGCAATTTCAACACTTAATGTTATGCTGAGTTCTTTTCATGGAAGAACATTCAGGTAAAGTGTTCAGTAATTCTTGGAGCACTTCTTCACTGAAGTCCCGTCCTCCTCTTTTTAAGGGGGGCGTTACATGGTAAAATCGGTGTAGCGCAATGTTACACAATGCACAAGTCTTTACTTGATAATGCCATAACATTTATGACATGAGAGTAAAAAAATACCATCCTTGGTTGAGATAAATGTCAAATGACTGTGATTTTATTGGACCAACTTTTTGGAATTCTTCTTTTCTACAAAGAGAAGTTCATAAAAAGAGACCAAACCACTGATCTCTTGTTATGCTTTTGTGAATTATGTTGTTGTTTTTATATCTGTCTAGAAGGTTTGTTCTTAATGTTTAAAATGGTGTAAGTGGTCATATTTTGAAAGATATTACATGTTGTATTTGTATCTTTGTACAAAAGCCTTTTTTAAATATTAAATTCTGCTTTTTTTAAAAAAGAGCGTCATGTTGTTCACTGAGGGTCTGAGGATTTGTAGCCTAAACTAGCTAATAGATATTTACATTATCATGTTAGCCATTTAATGGGTTTAGTTAACCTTGATTTGTTCAGCTTAGCATGTTCAGCTTACTAGCTTGATTGCAATTTTGGCTCAGCAGTATACAAAGCGCAGTCTACAATCTGGTATCAGTCCCTCCAGGGTTTTGCGATTGCAGAAGTTAATGCAAAATCAAGGAAATTCCACGTTATTCAGAGGAGCTTGAAATTTTTCCAAAATCACTGCGGATTTTCCTCAGATTTTGGCGAAGACGTATCATGTGACGTCACTGCAATGATCACATTCAGCCAAAGCTCTCTTCGATTCATGTGTCGTAAGTAAAAACTAAAAGATCTCATTTACCAACCAACATCACTGTTAAAGACCATGTAAAACAATTTTGTGCAACTGTAATTTCACCAATTCAAATAGTTTTCTGAAGAAAAATAAGCTCTGCAAATTGCATCACAAGTCTTGTAAAAAGCCATCTCAAAATCAAGCATTGTCATGAAATCCTGTATGGACTGCTGGTATACATAGCATTAGTGTGTGTAACGTTCTGTAAATTAACTGTTTCCCTGTACACAAAGCACTTCATGCAACTGAGTACGACAGTAAAGAATTCTGAACTAGTTACACTGATAACTTCATGCTATACCAGTATAGACAATGGAAAAATTGTATTTTTGTGCCATACATCCCATTTAAATTTAGTCATATAGCAGACACTCTTATCCAGCACCACAACATTAAGTTCAGGAAACCCAGGATTAATATTAAAGACAATGAGTAACATAAGGGTCCATTTCTTGCCTAGGAACATAAATAATTACACAAAAATATTTCAAGTGGTGAGGTTATACAAAAGGCATTCAGGAGGAGATGTCAGAAACAGTGTGATATCTCATACGAGGTGGGAGAGGATGAAAAAGTGTGTGTGTGTGGGGGGGGGGGGGGGGCGTTGTGTCAGGCATAGCAAAGATAAGAGATGTGATCTGATCACTAAGCCCAGTGACTGAACCATCAGCTGACACCTGAGGGACTCCAAGCTATGTGGTAGGATCATGACCATGACAGTCAGGTGTAAATTCATAATACAGTGAGGCAGACCATTTTGTACATATCCTGATTAACTAGTTTTGTATGAATTTGACCTCTTATTATATCAGTTCTTAACATAGCTTGGTGACCAAACATATCTTTGGTTGATATGACTAAAAAGTCATTCATCTTCAGTAACTGCTTTATCTGCTTATCCTGGAAACATTGAGTGTGAGGTGGGAATAGCAGTGCATGTGGGAATCCAGGATGGGATGCCAGTGTTGCATGCACACATTCAAACACTCATTCACACCTAGAGGCAATTTAGAGTAGCCAGCCCACCTATCAGCATGTTTTTAGGAGGAAACCTAAGAAGACACCGGGAGAAATATGTCCACACAGACTGTAACCCAAGCTCAGGACTGAACCAGGGACCATAGAGCATGTGAGGCAGCAACAGCTGTAAAAATTACTTTTCTGTTTTATGTGTTTAGTCAAAAGCACAATTCCAGATAAATGGAAAGAATCATATAAATAGCCACATACTTTGATGGAAATATACAGTACCTGTTAGTTATATTAGAGAGCATAGTCATCATGATTGCTTTGCTGTGGCCAAGACAATTCCCTGTTGGGTTTACATAATGTTATGATTTAGGTCCTACATGGTTTAAAAGCACTGAGTCTTATATAAGGAATAACTCTGGAAGTAAACCAGTTATGGTAGGTAGCTTTAAGTGGCTATCTATCAATATCAAACCTAGCACACTCTGGGTTATATTTTCAGACATATCGTAACAGCTGACATACTGAATAGAGAGAGATTTTTTGCATAGCTCAACACACATTTGCTTGAGGAAGTCTGTGAAGGATTTTAGCTAAAGAGATCAGATAACCACATTGCACAAGTATCTACATTTACCACTCACGAATGAATTAAGCCTGTTATCTGAGGTCAGTCTGCAAATTACATTGGTCTAACACACCGATTCTGGAATACTTTTACTGTGTTTTTATCTATAGCTGCTTTTTTTCAAGTACTAACAAAGAGCTTTTGTGTTCAACCTGCATCCCCCACAGCACCACCCACCAACATACAGTGCATTTACTAAAAATTTCTTTTACGTAAATCTCTCTCTCTCTCTCTCTCTCTCTCTCTCTCTCTCTCTCATAACTCTAACCTTTGGTCCCTGCATTAACAGAAGGGCCAAGAAACAGAGGGAGTGAGAGACAGGTGGCCAGGCCAATCCTCACATGCCCTCTGCTCCCCTTTTTTTTGCTTCCTTTCTTTTACTATTTCACTCCGTTTTGCGTGCTCTAGCTCCTAGTGACAATCCGCCCCATTCACTTGTTCGCTCTCCTCCTCTCTCTCGCTTTTGTTCGGCCAGCCCGGCTCTCTGCTCCTCTATTCAAGTTACAGACGTCCCACCATTGACGGGAGCCCCTGCCCAAGTCACACTGCCTTACCCTGCCCCCCGCCCATGCACACACACACACACGCACACACACATGCATACTCACACATACACAGCTCTGCAGCTGCTATGGTAATGAGAGAGGAAGACCAGCGAGGTAGAAGGCTGGAGAGAGTAGAGGAGGAGGGGTGCAGGGGGAGAACAAAAAAAAAAAGAAAAAGGGGGATCCTTCTCATGCAACTCAATAACCAGTGGCCCCAGTATTTTTTCAAATGGAAAATCCCTCTACCCCAAGTACACCTCCTTTCTTTCCCCTCCTGTTGGTTTCCCAGCCTGCTCCCTAGTCCACCACCCCTCATCTTTCCTCCACACCTCCTCTCCTGACCTTCTCTTTCTCATTCAAATCCATTTTACACTGAACCCTGAAAATGGATGCTCAAAGTTGTGTAATGTAACCCTGATGCAGTGCAGCCTGAGAAAAATGGTGTGTTTATGTGCACGCAGCCAATTCATGAAATGTGAAGTTTTGCACTGGGCTCCACTTGCCAAAAATGCTGAAAGAAACCCGCTCTTTACCATCTGTTGAGCTCTCCCATATGAGAGGGTTTTTTTCCTTTTGGGAAATGAGGGCCATAAATATGACTTACAGTACATATGGACTGCTTGCTCCAGTGTCTATGCGATGGTAATGGATGTAATAGACCATGTGATATTTAGTATATAAATACAATTACGTATGAATTACACATAATTAACTTTTTAAATAAATTTAAATTTCAGTCTTTTTTTTTACTTTTATTCAAGTAAAGTGAAATATGTACTTTTCATTTGTTACATTGTTCTTCCTGTTACATAGATTTTCTATAGCTGAATTAAAAAATGGAATATTATTGGGCATATAATGGACAGTATAGGTCAAAGAATGTATATTATATATATTATATATTATACCTGATGTAGTGAGCATATATTAAAATATACAGCTGTTTAACTCATTTGGAATAATTGAAAAAATAAAGGTATCTTGTATATGTAGACGAATGAAAAATTTGCTGCCTGCTTACAATTTTCTTTCTTAAAAAAGTTCAAAACAGTTTTTTACCTTCCATGGTTTATGCGAATTGAACACATACTGTAATGCTACTCTTAGTTGCAGTATACAATTATAACAAAATGAATATCCGAATGCATTCAGAATTTGAAGTTATTTACATTCAAATGGATATTTAAAGTGATTTGCTACCATGTAGCCATTACTTCTAAATCTACCAAATCTCTGTGCACTCTGCCTTAGTGAGCAGCATAAACATTGACTTGCAGCTTATGAAGTTGGATCTGTCAGAAAATAGGCAGTAAATAGTACAAGATCGGGATGTTCATGTGAAATCTTCTCGTAAAAAGACAGTAAACACAACCCCATTCGAATGCAGCGTAAGATAAAGCTAACTAGCATGCACAGAATAATATGCACTCTTCCACAGAGAATTGAATATTCTGTATGATACAATAAATTCTGTTTATTTTGACACATGGGTTTAAATAATTTAAAAACCACATGTTTTTAATATCATCATTACTATCATCATGACTGTTTGGTCTGAAGTTTATATCTAATCCTGTGTAAAGTGTACTTAAAAAGTGTTTTCATTAGACATTTCATTTCTCTAGCTCTAGTAATTATTAAGATACTTCATACTTTATTGTCTACAAATGTACCTATTTGTATGAAAATGCTTTCTTAAATCCTATAGACTTGTGTGTGTGTGGGGGGGGGGGTGGATCTAGGGGATGAGGTGACGGGAGCTGGACTATGCTGGCAGACGGTAGTGGGGCCCCATGCACTTCTCTTCTGCTCAGCTATTCGTCTTACGTCTGTGCACGGTGACCTGTAGGATCACGTCTCATCTGCCCTCCTGTCGGATCAGAAAAGAGTTGCAGGAGGACCCATATGGAGCCTCCCCTCTCTAAATACTCACACATAACTTGAGCTGTGTGTGCGGGTGTGATTAATAAGGGCAGACACATAGTATGGAGTTAAACATCTGTGAGGTAACAGGTGGAGGGGGCCATGACCTATTTCACAGACAGGATGCTCCAGACCAGGCCATTTCATTCATTTTTTTCTCTCTTTGCTTGAACTTGTGCAAAGATGAGGGTCTGTCTTAACAGTAATGGTCAATGATATGTTAAATGCCATGTCTATATATAGGCTTAAGGACCTGCTGCTTTGTCGTTAATGCATTTTTGGATTTAGTACTGAACTTGAACATCCTGTGATGAATATGTTGACCTGTAATCCATGTGGAATCCCTGATCTGTTAAGGAAGAGGTTTAAAAAGTTCATTTACAGACTTTAAACTGTACTGGCCACTAATTACTGACTTGTATAGATTTATTTTTAAGCTTTAATTACTTTCTTAGTTTAGACAGTACATGCAGTGTATGCATTTTTTTCTCCTTTTTTTTTTTTTTTTAGAAATAAAAAGCCATTCTGTATGAACCAAAGACAAATTTGGACAGTTGGTCTAAACTGTAAAAGCATTTAACAGCAAATGGCACCAATTAATCTTTTCCTTCTGATTTCTAAGTCACTGTGAGATAAAATCTCACTCTGGCTGCAACTTGAACTTGAGTAGTACTATGTGACACCTTTGATGTAACACACATTAAGGTGAGTCATTACGCATTGATATGTGGCATTGGATCAGTCTGAAAAAAAGCCTTTTGCAGGTTTGAGATAAGTTTGCGCTTCTGTTTCAGCCTGTGTGCGTTCGTGCATGAACATATGCATGTATGTGTGAGCTTGCATGTAATTACAGAAGATAAATGCACAGTTCTACTAAGTGAAACTTTGGGGTTTGGGAGTGCCGGACTGCTTTTCTCTGTGCCTGGCTTGACTGAATGGAGCCATTCACAAGGCTCTAACCGCATGCTTTCTTTATCTGCATTGTTATCCACCACCCCCCTCCCTCCCCTTTACCCTCCACTGCATAATTGGCACTCCATAATGGGTGCAGGGTTTGGGGAGGGGAAACACAGGGAGTATTTGGGTGAAAGTGAAAAGTGGAGTGGGGGTGGAAGGGACACAAAAGCACCAGGCGGGAATCCAGCAAAGGGGTATAGGATAGCCTAACAGACCTAAAGTTCCCGAAGCACTATCCTATCCACCCTTTGTTCAGCTATACCTTCTGGGGATGTTCTTACAGTGTTTGTGTTATGTAATGGGGTCTATGTCAGGAACATGTAGGTGGTAAAGTAATGTTTTGCAAGAGAAGGGGGTAAGACCCTGAGATGGGATCCTTGTAAATAAAGGTTCCCCAAACCTAGTGTTCAATTCAAGTTAACAAATAAGCTGTCTTTGCAGTTTAACAGTGAGAATGACACCGTTATGTGGCTTTGGTATGTTATTAAATAAAAATGTCCTTTTATAGGAAAAATATAAACAAACGAATAGGAAATCTTTCAGAAAAGGAGATGCATTTTAACGTGTTTTCCCCAACTTTTAATATCTTAACATGTATATATATATATATATATATATATATATATATATATATATATATATATATATATATATATATATATGCATTTTACTAATAAATGCACACTGTAAATCAATACCATAAATGTCTTGTTATTTCTTGTATACAAACAGAATACAACAGAATGTACAAAATTTACACTCAAATGTATTCAGTGAGGTTTCCTCCAGGTTTCCTTCCACCTCCAAAAACAGATGGATTGGCTTCCCAAAATTGCCCCAAAGTATGAGTGTGTGTATGTGTGTGTATGTGTGTGTGTGGGGGGGGGGGGTGTGTGTGTGTATGCTTGGTGTCCTGCAGTGTGCTGGCATCCCTCTCCTCACTCCCAGTGTTCCCTGGATATAATCCAGGTCCGCTGAAGTATACTGAAGACGAATAAATTATAATATATTTCAATAAAAGTAACTCTCAAAGTAAGTGGTACAGTTTGATGTCTAAGCCCCATTTTTTTTTTAAAGTTGTTTATTCTACAGTGTGCTACATCAGCTTCAGAGTTCAGTACGGGATTTGACCAGCGCATAGCTTTGCTGTAAAAAAAGAAACTGTAGCTCCCCCTGCTGCTTAACTTTATCCAGACTTCTCTACCTTCTCTATACTAAGGTAAATTGTGACAGAAATAAGGGAGAAAAGACACAAAAGTGACTGAACTGACAACACACACACACACACACACACACACACACACACACACTCTCTCTCTCTCTCTCAGCTGAACACCATCCCACTCCGCTTTGCAGATTTCTGTATTGACTAACTGCATTTTTGCTGCTACTATATCCATCCATCCATCCATCTTCAACCGCTTACTCCTTTTCAGGGTCATGGGGAACCTGGAGCCTATCCCAGGGAGCATCGGGCACAAGGCGGGGTACACCCTGGACAGGGTGCCAGTCCACTGCTACTATATTTATAAAAAATATTGGATTTAAATTCTTTTCACTACTGTACTCTCTACCTGGCTGCTATCACAATAACTGCTATGTCCAAATATGGTATAAGCTTTTCTGCTGAATACTATGTCATAGTAAGTTATATTTATGTTAACAGCATTTCTATTACATTGTTATTCTTTTGCCTGTTATATCTAACATGTTCACACTAGAACTGTGTGCTGGTCGGTGCTACACTGTCAATTACTGTGCCTATTGTCCTATTTTAGTAGTTACTGTACTGTCTTGTGCTGTTTGCACATGTTTGCATGTGCATTTTATGTAAAAATGTGTAGGTCTTATTTAGTTATTTTGTGTCGTCTCTTGTAGTCCTGTGTTGTTTTCTTTAGCACCATGGTCCTGGAGGAACGTTGTTTCGTTTCGCTGTGTACTGCACCAATTGTATATGGTTGAAATGACAATAAAGCCATTTGACTTGACTTGACTAAATGAAGAATTCAAATAAATAACAAGTGTAGAAAATCTCTTAGAGGGTGATTAGCATGACATTCCCAAACACTGTGGCCAAAATAACTCTGTAGGAGTTCATTAAGGAACTGCACAGCTTCATTAGTTGTGACATTTCTGTACATTTTACAAGCAGAATGTGGCCAGTTGCTAGATTCCGGATCAGCTGTAATAATTTATGTCTCAGATGAAACGTCTTAACTAATGATGTTGCTCATATGAATGCTTTTAAAGATTTGTTTTCTGTTGACCTCAGTTTTTCCAATAAATAAGATGTTTACTTGTATAAAACATTCAAAAAATGATAATCATTTGTGTCACTGACAAGGCATGAACTTTACTATATTGCATTGTGTTCCACTGTATGCTTCATCATACTGTTGCATTATTGTTTTAATTTTCGGAAAAGCAAACACTAATTTCAAAACTGCAGGGGTTGAATAGACAGGTGCAACGCCAAGTCAACTTACTGGCACCCTTATGAGCATTCAGGGGGAAAATGCATATACAGTATAACTATATATATATAGGCCTATGTATGACAGAAACGCAGAGGGACATGCACATGTAATGAAATCATTATAAGTAAGTATATGCATATTTGAACATATATTTATTGAAACATTTTTGTCTCAGATAGATCCATTGTTTAGTGCAAAACTAAAGAAAGAAATATTGGTCATCACACATTAGATTAGATTTTTAACTGAAGAGCAGTCTGCAAACCAACCTGACCAATGGCTTAAGGTTGCTGATGCATATTATTATTATTAGCAGTCCAAGCACTTAATGCTGGAACCTTATTGTTTTTGTTAGAATTCTTTACTTATTCATTACTCATTAATACATCACTTTACTTATTTATTTAATTTCCCCCCTTTAAAAAAAACCTTACATTTACTTACTTACTTTACTGTTTGTATATAGGACTCTGTCTAATCTGTCTGTCTGTCTGTCTGTCTAACAAGAGCAGCTTATCAGTGGCAGTAAAAGCTGTGTGAGTGCAGAACTGGCAGTTACAGGATAGCATTCATAAATATAGCTGCAAGCTATACACATATAAGCACTTTCTGTCCCCAAGACTAGAAGCCATTGCGAACATCAACACCCCCAAGAAGATATAATGAAATTGAAAGCAAAAGGCCAAGCTGTTTTTTAGTTATCGCCTCACTTCCTGTTTTTTGGTAGCCCTCGCAAGTTATAAATGAACTCAAATCTTGTTCTTAACTTCAGATCACATTGCTAAATATATGTGAGAAGTTGGATGTCAATAGATAAAGCGTTCTTGAGATATGCCCTCATGTCTAGTTTGGTGATTTAGCCTTCATATTCAGTTGCAATTTATGGATGAAACTTCACATGTCAAAAATCAGAGAAGCACTTTTTTTAAAACTAATCTCATGATGCTGTTTCATAATGACTGGACAGAACTGTCAAAGAAGAAGTAAAAAAAACAAAACATTACATATTACATTTCAAAATGGCCGATTTCCTGTTTGGCAAATCCCAAATTCCTTACATGAGCAATTCTTGGCACCTTCAAGAGGATCAAGGCATTTAAAAGTTATGAGCAGTTCTCATGTGAAGTGAAAAAAATGTTTTTGGTAAAATTCAAAATGGCTGACTTCCTGTTTGAGAAGTCATAACTTTGTTACATTTCCACCACTCAGCAGTTTCAAGGGAATCAGGAATCTTGATTTGATGTTGAGCAGTTCAAATTCACACATTTTTGCTCAGAATACATCAGACATGCCCACGCTTCCTGTTTGATGACTTCATCATCAAATTAATTTGTGCATTATGGACATACCGTCCCATCCATCCATCTTCTATACCGCTTATCCTTCAGGGTCACTGGGAACCTGGAGTCTATCCAAGGAGGCATGGGGCACAAGGCGGGGTATACCCTGAACAGGGTGCCAATCCATTTTTTGCATATTATATTATATACAAATTATGTATTTCATATTATATATTATATTATATACAAATTATGCAAAAACAAATTCATCATGGCATAAATTATTGGGTGGAACCTAATGGAATTTGACTTAAGCCAAGGAATAAGAGGAAAAAATAATGGGCCGCAACATGGGCCGAATATGGGCCAATATACCTTGCACATAAACATAAACGCTTGCACTATAGCATTACCATTAGGGCAATTGCCAGTTGGGTCCATCTCGCTTGCCTGTGTTTGGGCACACAATGCTACCTGTTCAACAAGTTTCCTGTCTGTAGGCCTTACAGTTTGGTACTGCACAATTAATTTCAGCTGAGCATCAGAAGAAGAAGAAGAAGAAGAAGAAGAATCCTGACCAAAACAATACCATTCCAGCATTATGTGCTTTCACAGAAAATTTTGTTTTTGAGGTTTTTACATGTGAAAAAGGAAAAAAAAGGAGTGTAATTTTGGTTTTAATGTGGCCGTTATATATATATATATATATATATATATATATATATATATATATATATATATATATATATATATACACACATTTGTGCTTGGTTTGTTTTCTCTAAATGACTTTGTAAATGTAAAAATTAGGTAATATAATAATATAATCAAGACATTGTATTTTATTATTATTATTATTATTATTAGTAGTAGTAGTAGTAGTAGCGTTATAATCAAAAATAATAATAAAACGGATGAATTTATCTTCAGTAATCATTTTTATCCTGATCACGGTTGTGGTGGATCTGAGGGCTTATCCCGGGAATGCTGCGCATGAAGCAGACCAAGGATACACCCTGGATGGGATGCTAGTCCATCACAGGACATCGTGCACACACACTTATTCACACTTAGGGACAATTTAGCATAGCCAGCATGTTTTTGGACAGAGGGAAGAGATGGAAGGTGGAAGCACAGGTGGAAGGTACCCTGAGCTAAAAATTTAACTGGAGGTGTGAGATTGCAATGCTACTTACTGCACCACCATGCTGTCATTATTATTATTATTATTATTATTATTATTATTATTATTATTATTATTGGAGTTGTTGTTATTGTGTAATAATGATAATAATAATAATAATAATAATAATTATTATTATTATTATTATTATTAGTTGTAGTAGTAGTACACAGCATTTTGTAATACAAATTTTCCACCGAAATTTTTGTACCATTCCACAGGCTTTTACCTTTACCAAACAACTATACATAAATAATAGTTATATATAATATATTTGTCATAATATTTGCCTGTGTAAGATGCTCACCGTGGCATTATTTGATAATGTACTGGGTGATTTGGTGTATATTTGGCAGGAGGACAGTGTGAGCAGTGTGGTGTGCTGTGAGTGTAGTGTACAGCCTACAGGTGGTAGTGCAGTGTGTTATGGCGCCTCCCCCTGCCCCCCTCCCCCGCTCTGCTGTTAACCTGCGCAGCTCTGAGGCGGAGACGGAAAACACTCCCGCACACTGCGTGTTGGAAATTAAATACCGGCCACACTTTCACTTTTTTTTGTCGTTGAAGACATAACCGGAACTTCTTTGGAAAATTACTGTAGCGCTAAGAGAGTTATGAAGTGTCGCTCTGAGTCACACAGTTAGCATGTTAGCTGGTTTGACGGACGCGTCTTTTTTTATTTAGCTGACAGCGTTGAAGTTCATTTTTAGCCTGCCTTTGTGTATCAGTCACGCAGTTTATTTGGTTTTTGCTTCTGTCTTTTTTTGATTAACGTACAGTTTGGCCTATGTACATTTTGTTGTGGTGTGTTTCAGCGGTGAGATTTGCAGCGCGTAACGTTAAATGTCAAGACTGGCTCGGCTAGTAAGGGACTAGCTGCCGTCGCGTTTAGCAGCTCGGCTAACGGAGAACTTCAGATGTTACGAAAGTGGGAAAGACGAACACATTTGGACTACGACAAACCGACGTTATGGATTAAGTCTGGGATTTGGGATTAAAGTTGCGCTGGCCAGCAGGTTAACCTTGCTAGCTAGTTTAGCGACAGCAAGCCACCAAGTAAGTTTTGCAGCTCTCCTTTCCTTTTGCCTTTGGTTAGTTTGCTTGCAGTTATTATCTTACTTTAGCATGGTTAGCTGGGTAATTAATAAAAACAAAGCGTGGAAAATGTTAATCCACCCGAGTGACATGTTTGGCTAGCCAGCTTTTTTCCCCCTGTTTCTTTTCTTTTGTGTGAAAGTAATGCCAATTGATTAGCTGACTCGGTAAGATCTTGTTTAAAAAAACAAACTGCCGAGCAAGTAAGATTAATCTATATGGTTCTTAAAGGTTCTTATACGAGACAGTATATTCGGTAACAAACGTCTATTATCACGCTGTTAACTCGTTTTTACACCTTTTACATCTGTTTAGATATGTACCATATAAATAGACCAATGTAACACACAGCTAAGTTTGTGGAAGCCTGCTAGCTGTCCATGTAAACTTCACATGACATGAAGGCCTGCAGTTCCTGGAAGGTTAGTTCGTCAGCAGATGATTCACTCGACCGTTTGATTTTAGAACAAACTTTGCATTTAAGTGCAATTTTAGCAGCAAGACCCGGTTTATACCGCAGAATGAACATGCAGACATGGAGAATTTTATGTCGGTTAGTTTGGTAAACTCCTTCTGCCGGAAGTGAGGCGTTTCCCTCGACTTGGCTACGTCCGAAACAGCACGCATGCCTACTAAAGAGTGTATAAACATATACAGCTCTGCGCCATGTTTATCACACTATATAGTATGCTAGTAGGCAGATATGTATAGCATTGAGCATTCAGTCTTTAGCCCTATTCAGACTGGATTAGTTTTACGTGGGGAGGACTGGTAATGTTATTATTGCTGGACTATCTCAGGTTTACTGGACTATCTCAGGGTGACTGGACTAGATCAGTATTGCTGGACTAGATCAGTGTGACTGGACTATCTCAGGATTGCTGGACTATCTCAGGGTGACTGGACTAGATCAGTATTGCTGGACTATCTCAGGTTTACTGGACTATCTCAAGGTGGCTGGACTATCTCAGGGTGACTGGACTAGATCAGTATTGCTGGACTATCTCAGGGTGACTGGACTATCTTAGGGTGACTGGACTATCTCAGGATGACTGGACTATCTCAAGATGACTGGACTCCCCCCCCGTTCTTTTTTTTTTGTGTGTGTCAAAATTTGTGACGCAACTTGTGGAGTCTTGTGTGGGGTTTTTTTTTTGGCTAAAATCAACTTGTATTGGCAAAAGTGCAAGCGCAAGATTCTTCATTTAAACTACTACCAGTGAAGACAGATGTACAGTGCTGTGAACAAGTATTTGCCCCATCCTTATTTCTTCTGTTTTTGTGTATATGTTATACTAAATAGTTTTAGATCTTCGAATGAAAAACTACATAAAACAAAGGCATCCTGAGTAAACACACAACACAATTTATTTAAAAAAAAAAAATATTGAGGGGAAAAAAAGTTATCCAACACCTATTACCCATGTGAAAACTAATTGCCCCCTTAAACTTAGTCTGGTTGTGCCATCTTTAACAGCAATAACTGCAACCGACCACTTCTGATAACTGGAGATCAGACTTTCACTTACTTCTAGGACTAGGATTTACTCATAATGCTTTGGATCATCGTCTTGCTGCATAATCCAGTTATGCTTGAGTTTCAATTTACGGACTGAAGATCAGATATTCTCCTTTAGGATTTTCTGGTAGAGAGCAGAATTCATGTTTCCCTCAATTATTACAAGTTTCCCAGGCCCTGTAACAGCAAAGCATCCCCACACCATCACACTTCCTCCACCATGCCTGACTGTAGGTATGATGTTCTTTTTATGGAGTTCAGTGTTTGGTTTACGCCAGATGTAACGGGAAACCTGTCTTCCAAACAGTTCCACTTTCAACTCATCAATCCACAGAACATTCTCCCAAAAGGTTTGAAGATCATCAAGGTGTGTTTTGGCAAAATTAAGATGAGCCTTAATGTTCTTGTGGGTTAGCAGTGGTTTTCGCCTCACCCAAAGACGTTAGCTGAACTGTTAGTCCTCCAGGGCTGAGCCCAGATTCTTCTCTATAAAAAAAAAAGTTTTAAAACACACTTCTAAATAGACTGCTTGGACAGAAAATTGGATTTATAATAAAAAAAAACCTGCCTCAGGTGTTATCACTGTTTGCGAGATGACCAAAACTTTTTTTAGCTGTCTAAAACGAGACTAGGCTAGTTTGGTGTCGCTAGCCAAGGGGAGGCACAACTAAGCTATCAATGTAAGCTATTTAGCTGCTACAGTGCCATGCAGAGTACGTTATCTGTCATTATGCTCTGCTCATATCATGTTCACGTAACTTGTACATATTCATGAACTCATATAGACATTTACAAACCTTGCTTTCCTGCTCAGCATGAGAGGATGTTAGTGTTTCGGTTTCAACCCATTTACTGGTTTAAAAAAAAAGCCATATATTAATTTTTCTTCACACTAACTGTGAGCTAGCATTTGGCAGAATTGAGAGACTGTCAGCCAATAAGACACGAGTGTTTCCATGTATTTTCCTGTAAACCCTGTCTGATTGGTCTTGCTTCCGTTCACTGAAGATATAAAATTACAACACCACCATCTTCTTTTACTGACGTTCAGTTACGTAGTGACAAACTGCTCCAAGTTGAGAACTATTTGGGGCTGAAGAAAAAAATCTTCGGTTGTACAGCCCCGAATGCCCAGGCCAGGTTACACCCCTAGCCTCACCACTCTTCCATGGATGAGATTTTTGCCCAGTGTCTTTCTGATAGTGGAGTCATGAACAGTGACCTTTATTGGTGCAGGAGAGGCTGTAGATCCTTTGATGATGTCCCTGGCTCTTTTGTGACTTGTTGGATGTGTAGTTTCTTTGCTCTTGGAGGAATTTTGGAAGGTCGTCCACTTCTGGGAAGGTTCACTACTGTGCTGAGTTTTTCCATTTGGAGATAATGACTCTCCCTGTGGTTCTTTGGGGTCCCAGAGTCTTTGAAATAGCTTTGTAACCCTTCCCAAACTGATGTATTTCAGTCACCTTCTTCCTCATCATTTCTGGAATTTCTTTCAACTTTGGCATAGTGTGTTACTGAGTAAGACCTTTTAACCAACTTCATGCTGTAGAAAAAAATTCTATTTAAGTGTTGATTTGATTGAACAGGGTTTGCAGTAATCAGGCCTGGTTGTGTCTAGTCTAGCTGAACCTCATTATGAATGCAGTTTAATAGATCTGGGGATTTGGTAGCTACGGGGGCAAATACATTTTCATACAGGCCCAGTTGGTATTGGATAACTTTTTTGCTTCATTAATTAACATCATCATTTAAAAACTGCATTTTTTGTTTACTCAGGCTGCCTTTGTTTTTATCTTAGATTTTTTCATTTTTGAAAAATGTAGTATGAGATATACACAAAAACAGAAGAAATCAGGCAAATACTTTTTGACAGCACTGTAATCAATTAAAACATATACCACAGACAACGTTCAGTACACACTTTTAATACTTTTCCGACCTCAAGATCCATTGGGCTCTCTCATATATAAAAAGGATACTGAAAATAAATGAAAAATTCAAATTTAGTACCAAATAAAAATTGGTCAGATTCATTCACATAAAATGTAAAAACATGGCTTTCATTGTAAATTGTCCATTGTTTGTTTTATGTAGATTTATGTTCAACTGTACTCATTTGCTATTCGTCAATTTCACAGCATGCAAACAATGCATATAGTCGCTTCAGTCAGGATGATTTGCCTTGGCATTTGAGGCACAGCAGCCATTTTTCTATGCTTCGCAGAAGAAAAGTGATCTACTTGTTTTTCTTTTGCGTTCTACAACAATGTTGCACACTGTGCAAAACAGTATTTCTTCACCTTTGCGTAAGTTTTGCATGGTCTTTCACACTGATGTTTGTTGGTAATTGAGCTGTACTCATGTTTGACGCACATGAATCAAAGAGGGCTTTGGCTGAATGTGTGTTGTGATGACGTCACATGACACGTCCTGGCCAAGATATGCAGAAAATCTGAGGTTATTTTGAAAAATTGCAAGACTCTCCAGATATTGCGGAGTTTCATATAATCACAAAATCCTGGCAGGGCTGATTAAGTGATTTTGCTGGAGGATGTCTGTAGTAATTCTAGTTGACTTGCACTGTATAAGTGATCACTGTATTTTATCTTCTATAAAATGACCAGTAGAAATAACTCCAGCTAACATGACCTGATCATCAAACCCATACGTGGTTTTTCCCCAAACTGCCACAAAGTTGGAAGTGCAGAATTGTATAGACTGCCTTTTGTATGCTGTAGCATTACAATTTCCCTTCAATGGGACTAAGGCACCCAGACATAGTCCAGCATGACCGTGCCCCTGTGCACAAAGCGAGCTCCATGAAGACACGGTTTGTCAAGGTTGGAGTGGAAGAACTTGAGTGTCCTTCACAGAGCCCTGAACCTCGAACAAACTGAACACCTTTGGGATGAACTGGAACGCCGACTGCACCCCAGGCCTCTTTACCCAACATCCATCCATGTCTGACATCACTTATGCTCTTGTGGCTAAATGAACACAAATCCCAGCAGCCATGCGACAAAATCTAGTGGAAAGCCTTCCCAGAAGAGTGGAGGTGGTTATAACAGTAAAGAGAGAATAAATCTGTATTAGGATGTTCAATAAGCACATATGGGTGTGATGGTCAAGTGTCCACATACTTCTGGCCATATAATGTATATACTGTCCAGAGTGGCATGGTAAGGAATGGTAAGGGGGGGGGAGATTGTGTGCTATTTCCTCAGTATAAAGACACTTGCGTGGCCATGAGCCCTACAGCATGTAAGACCTAAACTGTACGTTTGTGTTGAAATGAGGTATATGTAGTTCACATGGGATTTCTGGTGTGACAACCTTACACTCCCATTTTTGCAATTTATACAGAGATCACATATCCTTATCATACTTACTACAGATGTCCTACATGACAGCCTACCTAACAGTCAGAAGGACTCTAAATGTCCTGGAATACATGTTCAGAAGTCTAATCTAATCTGAACAGTTAGTACTGAAATAGTTTTTCAGTGATGAAATGGCAGAAACCTTCCTGTTGGTCAGTGTTGCGCAACTACATTATATTTTTATCATTTAAACCTGGGCTTAGAGTAAGTTTGTGTTTCTTCATTTCACTTCCTCCAGTCTCATCAGCACTCTTGCTGTCTTCTGAAAAACACCTGTGAAGCAGAGGATTGCAGCTTGAGATGCTGTTTTGTAATTGTAGAGTAGTGCTTTACGCATATGCATCACTTGAGTAAATTGCACTGGTCAAAGAGTTACAGCATCATCTGCGTATGTTTAGTGGAAGATTCTCCATACAGGCAAACACTTTGTGGATCAGTGTGAAGATGAATTATCACCCCCCCCCACACACGCATAAGTGCAAGGTACAAAAGGATATTTGAAAGTAGAAATGAACGCAAAATCCTGCAGACACCACAAGATTTGGAGGAACTTGGAATTTTTCAAGATTACTGCAGATTTCCCACAGATTTGAGCCAAGACACGTCACGTGACGTCATCACAACACACATTCAGCCAAAGCCCTGTTTGAGTCACGTGCACAGCAGTGGGGTGAGATGAGGGGTGTGTCAATAAAATGACTGACAGGAGGGATGTAAACACAACAAGGAGTCAAGCACCAATCTATGTGTGTTTTTTTTTTTTTTTTCCTCTCTTTTCTCAGGAGTCCAGTACGCTTGCTTTGATTGCATTGTTTCATTGTTTCCCAGATATTTGCATGCCCAGTGCATAATTTCCTCATGCGTTTCCAACATTCTGCAGAGTTATTTTCTGTAAAACATGCAGGACAGTAAAGAGGAAGACCTATAGTGTGGTCTTGTACAAATGAGATAAGTGTGACTTCTTTTATATTTACGGCAGTTAGCGGATTATCTTATCTAGAGCAACCTACAGAATTGCTTTGTAGTCTCTATCAAAAAGCCGTCCTCAGGCTAGTTCCCTCGGTCAGGGACTAAGAGTACCATCTGTCTAGAAACCTGTTTGGGGAGGTTAAGTCTGCCGTGTATACATCTGAATAGGCTTGTGCGGAGATATATATGTGTGTGTGTGTGTATATGTGTATGTATGTGTGTGTGTGTATATATATATATATATATATATATATATATATATATATATATATATATATATAATATATAAACGAATAACACACAGCACTGTGCTGTTATACAAAAATAATGCACACCAGGGGGTGTGATGTGGTATGACACACTGTCTAGAGTGTGTTATTGTGCTTATACCATAGCGATTTGACAACAGTTACAATGTTTAATTTCTGAATGTATGAAACGTTGCGCATTCTACTGGTTTATAGCAAGATTTGATGTTTTGGAACATCTGTGAGTTAGTTAGTTCCTGTGTTCACTTATGTTATTGCTGAGATAAATAATCATTCCCTAACTAGCCTTATGTCTCTCTCTTTCTCTCATTCTCTCTCTCTCACTTGATCGGATCTCTCTCTCTCTCTCTCTTGCCAAATCCAGAATATCCAGTGATGTTTGCTCAGATTGTATTAGACTACCACACCTGCCAGCCTTTATGCATATATATCGGTGTACAATAGTATGGGTTATTACTCAGAAATATGCTTAAGAGCTGTCTTTTTTTCCCCCTAGAATAAAACAGAAGATAGTCGACATCAATCTGGGATGATTTGTGTAGGTGTTTTGCACTCTCTGATTTTAACTGAAAACTGGAAATACCCTTTACCCCTGTCTCCTGTGCTCTCGCTTTCTGTTGAAGTTAATGGAGAATGTTTTGAGTTCATTAATGTCAAATAAAATCTATCAATGTATTTTCGACTTAGCTAACATAATATGTACAGATATAATTACTTTTATATACTAATTATAACTTCAGTTAGATGCATTTATTAGCAACGGCACCAAAAATATCAGTTGAAATTTCTTATAAACAAATTTCAGCAAATAAGAATGAAAATTTTGGTGTAAAAATAGTTTGAATAGGCCTACTGTAATGACATGTCAGATTTAACACTTATGTTAATGTAACACTTAATGCTAATGCTGTTAACCATGATGATAATTGCGAAGTAATGATTACACTGTTTTGTTTTTTTTTCTTTGCCACTCAGAACTCAGGCATTCAAACACTTGGACTGATCTGTAAAAGGATAATGCAGAAAATGTAATGTCTTTTTTTTTTATTTATTTTATTTTTTTACTGTTTACTGTGCATTTATTTGTGATTGTTGCAGCCGAAAATGCTTGACTTTGCTGCGGCTGTTTTCAACATTCGCAATTCAATTTGCGGAGCTTTTTGTGTTTTTGATTTGTGGAAATCTACTTGAACTGGCGAAATTGCAATTTCACGAAGTTGTTTTGCACGGTCTTTTGCAGTGATGTTAGTTGGCAACTCGAGGGCTTTGGCTGAATGCGCTTGTGATGATGTCACATGACGCATTGTACACACACACACACACACACATCTATAATTAAAATATATAATATAGTATATATGCATTATTTTTTATGGATGCACAAAAAGAACTGAATTAAACTACAGTCCTATATTAATAATATATATTCTGGTGTGTGTCTGTTTGTATTGGGTGCTTTTCAGTCTTATATAATTGGGCAATCAGTTTATATTTGTAACACTCAGTTTGTGAATTTTATTTTAAATAAACAAAAAAATGCTACTGACTGTTTGCCCTGCCCCCATCTGATTAATCAAAAAAACAATCGGCCAACTAATCGATTATGAAAATACTCGTTAGTTGCCGCCCTCTTCTGGATGAATAAATAATTTAACTTGGGTTATTTTTAAGCAGTAAATTGGGAATAGGGGAAAATAAATATCACACGAGTGTACATTTGAACAGTGCATTGTTGTGTGTACGAGCAGTCTGTGTGTTATGCAGGTTTGGCTGTACCCACTAGAAAGTGTTTGTTGTTAATTTGCTGCTAGTAAGTAAGATCTCACTGCAAAGCTCACGTGAATGTTGAATTTATGTTCACTGGATTATTCTTTAATCTGAGTGGATTGAAGCCACATCTTCACAAATGAGCTGATTGCTAACGACTTTATTTGATTCAGCTTCTCATTCTCTTGTTGTGATGCGTTTTACAAACCCAGATGATTTCTCACTCCACCCCCCCCCCCCCACTTCCTGTCTTTTTTCACTTTTCTGAAGATGACTTTTGTCCCATTTCGTAACTCCATTACGAGCAGTTGCTCAGTGGGAGCTCATGTTAGTCACACTGTTCATTTTATAAACAGGATTGTTTCATCTTCCTTCCCAAAGGCCAAAGTAAGGTTTCAGTAAGTTTACAGCAGCAATGTAATGAGCTGATAATCCCCTTGGGCAGTGTCATGGGTTTGTGGTAAACAATATTGTCAAACACAGCATTAAAAAAAAACTTGCTCCATATTTATCTGCACTTAAAAGGTTATGATAAGATAAAGACCTAGAAATTAGTGATGTAACCGTCTGAGCATTCACCAGATCATCGAGATCGAAGCTCAGTAATACCACAGCAGTTCAGGGCCAGGAGTTCAAAAGAACATAAAGTCTGTCGTTTATTAGCTTACAGTAGCACTCATCTCCAAGCTGTTGATATGACCTTACTGGTTTTGTTTGTGTCTTAGATAAAGAATTTATTATCCTGTGCTTCTGTGAGCTCATGTACACTGCCTGGCCAAACAAAAGGTCGTGGTTTGGATTTAAATAAGCAAATACTTAAGAGCCTATGATTGGATCATTATTGCAGTGATTAATATGTTTCAGCTGGCAACAATTCTTTTAACCCTAACTGATGGAGCAGGTAGCCTCTCATTTTATAACAACCGTGTCGGAAGATGTATCCCATGGTTACCGTGTTTCAGAAGGGGCATCAATCAAAGAAAACAACTAAGGAGATTACTGAAATCCCTGGAATTGGGTTAAGAACTGTCCAACGCATTATTAAAACCTGGAAGGATAGTGCTGAACTGTCAGATTTGCAGAATAAATGTGGTCAGATCATAAAAAAATCAACAGTAGAATTCGTGGCTATGTTTAATAGTGAAAGTAAGAACATTTCCACACACAATGCAACGAGAACTTGCATGATTGGGACTAAAAAGATGTGAGGCCAAAAGAAAGCCACATGTTAGTGAGGCTAATCGGGGGAAAATGACTTCAATTTGGTAGGGAGCATAAATATTGAACCGTGGAGCAATGGAAAAAGGTCATGTGGTCTGATGAATCCAGATTTACCCTGTTCAAAAGTGATGGGCGTGGCAGGGTAAGAAGGGAAGCGCAGGAAGTGATGCACCTGTCATGCATAGTGCCTACTGTCCAAGCATCTGGAGGCAGTGTTATGCTCTGGAGTTGATTCAGTTGGTCAGGTCTAGGCTCAGCAACATTATGCAGCAATAAAATGAAGTCAGCTGAGTACCCGAATGTACTGAGTCCTAACCATAACCCCACTGAACGTCTTCGAGATGTGTGTGTGTGAGAAGACCTTACAGAGTGGTTCAGCTCTCCCATCCTCAATACAAGATGTCGGCCAAAAATTAATGCAACTCTTAACATAAATAAATGTTGCTGCATAAGGATATCAAAATAATGCCATGACAAATATATAAAGAAATGATATATCTTTCAGTGTCATTATACTTCTTTTTGCATCAAAGAACAAGCTGAGTGCTGTAGCAGCTAATAAACTAGGGCAGTGCTGGCTCAGTGGTTAAAGGCTCCGGGTTACTGATCAGAAGGTCAGGATTTCAAGCCCCAGCACTGCCAAGCTAACACTGTTGGGCCCTTGGGCAAGGCCCTTAATCCTCAGTAGCTCAGTTGTATAAATGAGATAAATGTAAGACACGCTGGATAAGGGCATCTGCTAAAATGCCATAAAAAACTGCCTACCATACTTTTTGCATTGGCTAGCTAAATATAACCAAAGCAGAGGGAGTCTGTAAAATGTTGTTGTTTTTTTTTTTGTTGTTGTTGGTTTTTTTTTTAAAGATTTGAATAACATCATTTCCTCTTGTACTGTTGATTCTTTCCACGTTCCACAAAATTCAGCACTGACGCCACACAGTCCTGCTCATTTCCCCGAGAAGACCTGCCAGACCCTGGTGTCCATTACTGCTTTCTCCGATGATCAGGACATTCTGGCAGCTTCCTCTGCTGTCCCAAGTGGACACAGATTTGGCATCTCAGCCAGATCACCTGTTCCTGTGGGTTTGCCCCCTTGGAATGAATCACCATCCAAGGACTACGGCCCAGCAGCTCAAGAGCCCTTAGTGGACAGGTGCTGAAAGTCCTTGTAAAGGTGGAAGCTGAATGGTGTGCATTCTCAAAGGCCGGATCTGGTGCATTGCCCAAATCCCAAAATACTTTTCTCCAAGAACAGCTAGGCAATGACAAGTCTATCTGTTCTAAAGGTTAGAGGTGCTTCAATACCGATATTTACTTGTACTTATACAGTATTTATAAAAATGCTCTGATATGAACATCCAATATCATGTGGTCCTATGTCAGGGTTTTCCCTACCATAGAAAGGTGTTTTTGTAAAAAACATCATTTGAAGGTGATGCATATTTTAATGGGTCCACATATACTTTCATTAAATCTCAGACATGTTACTTGGTGAAGTGAATAGACTTTTACAAGTACAAAAAGTGTTCCTTCGATTAAGTAACCATTACGTAAACCTGTTAAAACGTAAACAGAGCTATGTTCCCTCACGCAATCTGCGATCAGTTAACGATCGATGCTTAGCAGTGCCTACTCAGCATGGCTCAATGTCCCCTTCCAGAATCTTCAAACTAACAGTCCTTCAGTGGTGGAATGAACTTCCAACCTCAATCCGGACAGCAGAATCTGTCCCTATCTTCAAAAAACAACTAAAGTCCCACTTGTAAACAGCTAAAGAGCACGTAACTAACCCCTAAAATGCCAACCCCCACATTATTTAAAAAAAAATATTTAAAAAAACAACGTACTCTGGCTCTTACACCTCTTCTCTGCGCACTTTGCTTCTCTAGAACCCTATCTTGTATGGTAGCACTACTTGTATTGTTCTCTGCTTGACATATCGCTTTGCTTGTATTTCCTCATTTGTAAGTCGCTTTGGATAAAAGCGTCTGCTAAATGAATAAACGTAAATAACTTGACACCCGTATCGGTGTGGATGAGTACTAAAAAACATCCCTAATTAAGACAAATACAACAGCTGGCTTTGAATTTTTTTTCACAAATGTGTTAGGCTTTTGTCCCATATAAGCAGTTACACAATTGATTCCAGATCAACAAACAAAGCAAATTACTACACCGATTGAATTTGACGAATTGAGCACATGCACAACTGCTTGACCTACATCTGCATTCTAAGCTACAACCAAACAACACTTGCTGTTAAATACAGCTATATTGTAATAATAATAGCTATGTTATAATAATTGCTATGTTATAATAATTGTTATGTTGTCTACTTTGTAACGCTACAATTTGAGACAAGAAGAAGAGTCCTGCAAAACCGCTCAAGTAGCAATGCAAGCTTTTCATCAGCCTCCAAGATCTTAAAATCTTTCAGGTCTCTCCAGCTCTAAAAAGTTCAGGAACTTTTCAGGACAGGACTACTTCGGCAGCACTCATTTCCTTATGTGGTTATATTAGTATAAGCTGCTGTTGTTGGCCATGTTGGGAAGCAGAAATCTTGGTTAAACAGCAGCTTTATTGCCAGTGCTTCCATAAGATAGATCAGTAACTTTGCAGCAATCACCCACATGTTTATAGCCTACCCTTGCATGAACCGCCTGTATAAACACAAAAATAATTGACAAGCAGGGAGAACCGCTTCCTTGTAGAAAAATATACTTATTGGTTAATATATCCAGATCATGTTCATTTCTGGTTGCTGATTAGAGCCTTAGACAGTCATAGAGACATTTCAACTCGAGACCTTAAAATGATGGTTCTGTCTCAATTCTGTCTATTGAGCCATGAAGTTTTGACCTGCAATTAATGCCAAAGCAAACAAAACTTTTCAATTTAGATTTTTATACGTTTGAAATATGTTGTAAAAATCTCACATGTATTCACCGGCATGTATTATAAATAGCACATTTGTAAAGTAACATAAAAAGAAATCCGATAAAATATTATCATTCTGAGATCTCAGTTTATTGTTTTCATATCATCTATTTTAGGGATAGCTGTCAGAGTGCCATTAAAAACCCACAGTAGATACAAGTCATCTCAGACAACCTTGGTTTCTGCAGCAGACAGTGTAACAGTGACTGCATGTATGAGCAGACTGGGTCAGACAAGTCGCTCAAGTCGCTTGTACTTTGCCTCTTGTGGTGTAGAGCGAGAGCTGCTGTCGTCACCTCTGGGCGTGTACCGTCTGTCCAGCTTCAATGAGAATGAGTCATGGCCAAAATGTAGCCTACAGCACACGATTTACCACAGTATACAATGTATTTCTTTTTAAAATGGTCTTAAAATGAACTGAAATATTTTAATAACTATTTCCCAATGCAAGATAGTACATCCAAGATAACTGTACTAAATACAAACACACACCAGAGACACCAATGTTCTTTACTTTTTGTATTTAAAGCTTTATTTTTCTCTGTAATGTCTATACACCTTTAACGAGAGGATGTATATGACAAGATAAAATGAAACCACAGTTTTATGTTGCTTTGTCGCTTTCTAGTGTGAATCACATGTGGATCACGTGTGTATCCCCTGTACTGTACGTGAGCGAATGCAGTGTAGCTAATGAATTTTTTAAACTGTTGTTCGTTAAAGACGAAACTCAGTTACTTTAGTATTACAAAACTAAGTTGATTGTATTTAAGTAGACCTGAATGGAATTGTATCGGATCAGTAGTGAAGTGAAACGCATTAAATCTTTACTTGTTTAACGGTATTGGGGGTTTTTTGTATTCTATCATCTGAAAAAGGAGATTCACACTAGCTGCACTGCCCTTGCTTTTTGTACTGCTATTATTTGTTCCCCTGTTTACATTATAGAATGTAAAACATTTTCTTTTTAAATGTACCTGGATTGTGGCCCTTGCGAGTTTGATATTGCCCATGCTGATTAAAACAAGTGTCCTTAGTTTTGAAGAGTTCTCTCCAGGGAACAAACATAACAGAGGGCTTCCTGTATGCATTTTCATGTCTTAATTTCCTTGTACAGTTTATTTTCAGTGTATTTCCGTTATATTTATGGCACATCTGGCCAGTGGTGTAAAGTTCTGTACTATTGGGAACAGTCCTAGGTTGGCAGGAGAGTTATTGTAAGGCTGTCAACGTTTCAGCTGTTTGCTTGGATTGCATTCTGTCTCATGAAGTTGAGTTGCTTAGAGTAAAAAGCTCTGGCATATATATATATATATATATATATATATATATATATATATATATATATATATATATATATATATATAAAATATGATTAAACCACTGCCCAGGGAATAAGCATGAAAAGAGGAATGTTAAATAATAGAATATTTATGGTGAAAATGGCTTTCATACACCCCTGGATTTATCTCAAATAAATTATGTATTTGTTTATTTACTGTTGTCCCTGTCTCCACTCTTCCCAGGTGAATGTAGCCCCTTGATCCACACCCACGTGTGTGTCTGTAACGGACATGGCTGCTTGCCCCCCAACCCACCAGAATGGTGACGTTCATCGGCAAGAAAGAGTGCCAAAGCCACCTGTCACTGCACTGACACTTCATCTGTACCACAGCAGACGAGGTGAAGAGGACTGCACTCCGCTCTGTTACCCACCAGGAGAGTACATCGCTGAACAGCTGGCCATCGAAGCAGCCAAGGAGTGTGGTGAGTCAACAGTAGAAGTGAATAAACTAGTGATATTTAGATGAGCTCCGTTGTTGGATCTTAAATTTGTAAGAAAAAAAATGTGTTTGTACGTTAGGTGTGATGTTATGTAAGCTGGTGAGTGGTTAAACAGTGGCTGTTTTAAGTATCAGGCGATACTGATCCATTATATATTTTTTTTTAACGACTAAGCTTGAGTAATACTCACTGTACTAGCCTACATGTAGAAATCAACATGACGAATGACACTGCTTTTTTTATTCAAATCTACTGCGCAATGACAAGTAAAAGTTATTTTAACTAGCCAGAAAACGAAATGCCCACAAAAAAGCAGTAGGTAATGTTCTACAACCCCAATTCCCAAAAAGTCTCTGATACCACATCAGTTTGCAATTCTAAATCTGTTTCAAATAGAAAATAAAACTGGTTAAAGCGGACAGCAGATCATGCCTCAGCCAATGTGTGTAGTGCAGCAGGTGGTCCTGTTTGCACATAAGAAGGAAATTCGATTACACTCTCAAACATTTGCATTAAAACAGTTCTAAAAAGAAGCTTGTACACAAACCAGATAAGTCTGTGAATATTACTCACAATTGAAAATCCCTGTAGTTATAGAGAGTAAGGTAGAACTGAAGCATCCAGTATAATATGCTGCCAGTGTTGGAGGGACTCGTCAGTCTACCTCTATTTATTGTTCGTCAATATAAACATGTAGCTTGTTAAACAGCAGCGCTCTGATGGCATGTTTAGGGGCAATTATGGTGATGAAAACACTACTGCACAACCACAGACACACAATGCGAAGGACTTTTATAACTAATGAAAGAGATTAATAATATTAGCTACACAGGAGTTAGCTAGCATTACATACATTTCTATGAAGTGGTTAATCTAAGGCATTGCTACCTACCTGGCTCTGTAAGTGATTCATTGATTCATTGTAAAGCAGGCCATTCAAACAATTCAAAGCTTTATACAGATTGGATTTGCATACCTGTCCAGGTGTGAAGATCTGTATTGGCTAAGCACTAGGGCTGCTCGATTATGGCAAAAATCATAATCACGATTAGTTTGGTCAATATTGAGATCACGATTACTTGAACTTTTTAAAAAAAAAAAAAAAAAACACTAACGTTTTATTGTATTTTTCACAATGGATTTCCTAAAATATAACTCAACTGTTAAAAAAAAAAAACAACAAAAAAAAAACAACGATTATTTTCATAATCGACTAGGTGGCCGATCATTTTTTCGATTAGTCGATTAATTAGATGGGGGGCGGGGCTTTCAGTACCCTTTTTTTTTTATTTAAAATAAATTCCACAAACTGAGTGTTATAAATATAAACTTCAGACTAAAACATTACAGTACTGTTTGTCCAAAACAGATAAGAACCCAATACACACACACACCAGAATATATATTATTAATGTAGGACTGTAGTTTAATTGCTTTTTGTGCATCCATATAAATAATGCATAAATACTATAAAATAATTTTTATATATGTGTATATTTATGTGTATTTATATTTGTTAGGGCTTAATCGGCTATCGATCGCGATTACGATTTTGACTGCCCACGATTAAATGAACATGATCGACTGTGATATTGACGTTTAAGGTTCGTCCTCCGCTCATAGAAAACTCCGCTGCAGATCAAATCAAGCACTTCCTACACTACAGCCAATCACCATAGAGCGACGCCGGGATGACGTCATTTTGTAATGCCAAAACCCGGAAATGGGCTTAGCATTTTAGCACTCGAGCTGCCAGCTTCGCTGTGAGCTCCAGCACTTGCGTGAGGAGAAATCATGACATTAACATGACGCTAAATGGCACTACAGAGGTTGTCGGGGACATTAAACGTCATCACACCGAACAGGAAAAAACTTTGCAGGTAAACTCAGGGCTCTACAGTGTGACCATTTCACTCGCATTTGTGACTGAAAAGTACTTTGTGCGACTGTGAATAAATATTTATTTGCACTGGTGCGAGTGACCTGTTCGGAGTTGTATAATAAAATCGGGATTAAAAACTACAGGAAGTCCAAAATGCATCTACACCGCGCACCAGTTACTTTCACACTGTTTTCATCACCTCAGTCAACCGAACAAGTGTGTAAGTACTGCAGAGAAGCCATTATGATGAAGCATAACACATCTGAACATGATCTGCTTCTCTCAACTCCCCAATCTCACAAACCGCCATCTTTTATTGATCCCGCAAAATGACCTGAACTTTCACCTGCTTGTGTAGATACAGTGGTGTCAGGCGGAGTAAATTAATAATAATGCTAACGCTGTAAGGTGGGTTTAATTCAAACTTCTTCATTAAATAATTCTTCACCAATCATAATCAAGATAGCAACTGTTCAGAAGGAGTATGCTGCTGCTCTCCTTCACGCTCTTCACTAACTCAAATACATAGCGTATTCACTTCATTTAAACTTAAGGTTGCCAAATATCATCAGAAAAGTCAACTCCAGTTTCCATATTTTGATTTAATCCCCCAAAAAACAATATTATCAGCAGACATGGCAACACTGTACTGGGGCACTGATATAAAAGGAACAACTGATAAACAAACAAACAGAAAACTAATAAAATGTAAAGACAGAAAATGTGCTTAGGTATAAATAAATAATTTAATATAAAAAATAGATAATATAATAACTTCATAAAATATAAATAAAATGAGAAATGAAATAATGTATAATTACTATGGGTTGCATTTAATATCAATTTGACATTAAGCTTAGTTCGCTATTTCTATAGAAGGCTATTAGCCTTTTTTTTAATATGGATCATGCTTGTATTAATCTACTTTTAATTAGGACTATTGTTTTTAAGATATTTAAAAATAAATATTTTATGCTTGTTTATTTATCAATTAACCAACAGTATTCCTCATTGCTATTATTTTAACTCAATTAACAGTGACCATGAGGAGAGAGATTATATTTAACCGTTTATAACAGACCTCCTGATTAAAGCTTAAACAAAAAAAGATTGGTATCTGGATCGGTTTCGGTCGTAAAAATCCTAATCGGTGCATCCCTAATGAACACCATTAAACTAAAGCGCTTTGCATCTGACGGGTAAATGAACTCACCCAATCACATCCTATATGAGATTATTCAGATATATACACAATATACACAGAGCGGGTCAAGAACTGGCTCCAGCCCAGAACCATGACAGCGGAAAATGTCTAATAGTGTAGCTTTAAATATATTTCAGAGGAGCAGACTTCAAACACTGAACATTGATGTTTATTGTATTTGTTTACAAGGTGGAACAGGTTAACAGTTGTTCTTTTTTGCATACAGCCTGTAAAATGAAATGAAAATATTAAATTTAGTTTATCAGAAGGTAAATTAATTTGTCATGGCTCACACTATGTTCCTAAATTCTGTCATAATTGACCAGCTCAAGTTTTCTCATGCCTACTTGTGTGTTATATTGTGGCACATTACTGTTACCATCTCTAAAAAATAATAATAATAATAATAAAATAAAATAAAAAACTCAACTTCAACTGTGCTCCTAAATTTTTGTAATTAGATTCACAAGTGCTCCTAAAAGAAACTGTCTAGCGTCTCTCCTCCTGTAAACACTGTTATTGCCTTTTCTGCATAACCCTGAATTGTTTTCATTTGGTTGCATATTGTTATATTTGATGCATATTTTCATTTGGTTGATGATATTTTTATTTTTACTTATCCTATATTTTGGGTACAATTTTATTTATATTTTGCTTCTACGAGATGATGCACTTTAAGGACCAGTCTAATTTCATGCAAAGATTTGTACGTTAGCAGGAATGTAGCACAAAATGGAGGTGAAAGCAGTGATCTGTTTATTTAAATGTGAAAGTGCAATAAAAATACGTTGTCCCTAAAATCAATGAATAATCGTGATAAATAATCGTGATCTCAATATTGATCAAAATAATCATAATTATCATTTTGACCATAATCATGCAGCCTTAATATTTGTGCTGTGAATCGATTAAGAATTTTAATCGAGTTAGTCACAGGCAGACTAGCTTGTTCACATTTTCAGATGATAGAGCTGACCTCTTCTTCTGCACAATGTGGCCTGCCAAAGAGAACAGTCTCTCACATGGCACTGTTGAGGCAGGTGTAGCCAAGTACCTTTTTGCAATATGGGCCAGCTTACCATATGTACCTGCTTGTGATGACCACCACTGTAGTGGACATGTTTCTATGCTGACACAAGACTCTGCCTTGTACCTCTCTAGAGATTTATCTGTGGCCAGTACCTCTTCATCAGACAACGACTCTGATCCCATGAGTAGGAGGGCCATCTTCTTCTTTGGTGGCTCTGACTCCACTTTTTCTCCAGAGGTCTGTGGTGCAGGTTCTCTATCCTTCAGCATCTCGCTCAGCTCTTCCCTCTCTGCTCTGGGAAAGCACCTAAGGTTTTTGAACCTAGGATCTAGAGCGGTTGCCACCTTTAACCACCACAGGTTTGAGTTCTCCTTTCGCCGGTTGAGGTCCTTTGTGAATGCAGCCTTGAAGCGCGATATGTAGGCAGGGTCAACATCAGAGACCTCCATTGGACGCAGGAGATGATGTAGTGCGGGAAGCACCACGGAGCAGGATACATACTTTTCGCCACCTAGGAGCTCAGTGATGTACCTACAGTGCAAACAGACCACCACACAATTGACTTAATGACTACAGTTTTCATTCAGATCGCAACTATTTAGGGTAAAGGCCTTAAACTATGTCTAGATGACTTGCAAATGACTTATTTTTATCAGTAAAATTGGAGATGACAGAGAAATCACATTACCTGCAAGGCTCCAGCACCGTTTCCAACTTTGCCAACCTGTCATATTCAGCTGAGGTTAGCATGGCGATGTTGTGCTTCTGCTGTGACAGCATTGCTTTCAGTGGATCTTTGTTGTATTGAATCTGCCTTATCATTTCAAGAGTTGAATTCCAGCGTTTTGGCGAATCGCATCACCAGAAATGAACTTTAAATTTCCTTAGCCAATGAAATTCTGTCTCCTGGTTTAGATCAGCCTGTAGTTTCTGCGTGATCTCTAGAAAGGAAATGACAGTATTTAGACCAATGTCATCAGTCTAAGGTCACACAGACATTGTTCAAAATAAAAAACAAAAACATTTACCATCACATCTGTGGATGCGGCTGCAGAAGTGGATAGTAGCTTTTCCTCAAACTCCACCAGGTCATGCAGTGTTGTTTCCCCCTTTCTTTCCACTTCTGTGCAATCTGAACCAAGAAGAGTCGTTGAGTGAGTTGAAATATTGAATAACTATCAGTATCATTGTTTTCTTTTTCTTTTTTACGTTTGAAAGGCCAAAGAGACTTCTGGCCTACCGACATTCACCAAGGCACTTGTAATTGTACTTTTAATAAGTGTACTCGGCATTCATCAATGGTTGCATGCGAGTACGAAGAAAATCAGTGGTACCAATACTTTTGTAAATCTTGCCAGAAATTTGTAATGTGGTTTCTTACACAAACAATTACACAGAGCTTTACTGAAAGACCGATGAATGAGGTCAAACCGAAAAAAAACACTAAAATGACCGTTTTGTCATCTGTCCTTGTTCATGCACCTCATCCTGGGGTTCTGCTTCCCTCTTGCTGTTCTGTGCAATCTGAACCAAGAAACATGACAAGAAGTTGTAATCAATATCATGTATAAGCATGTCTGATTTGCTACTCCAAGTATTAATTTGCTGTACTCTACACACACAGTAAAGAAATGTTTAAATCTTATGCAGAGGGTTGGCATGTTTTGTTCAGAATAAAGCTGTTTTTTTTTCACTTCCGTCTTCATTCATCTCTTTTTCCGCTTCCTCTCTGGCTGTTCAGGCCAGGGCTCTTGACTGGTGTCCAACTTGTAGTAAGGAGCGAAGCTTTTCCGCGTTGGTATGCTGAATTTTTCAGTATAATGTAACTGCTCATCCTCCATCAAGGAGGGACAGTTGAGCGCCTTCCACAGCCGCTGCTTGATCCTACGGCCCAGCGCCATGGAGTAGCAACGTGGCTTTCCAGTGGACGTCACCAGCATCGGATCCACCACTGAGTGGTAGATTTTTTGGTACTCTGGACTGCTTAGGCCGTGGATCGTAAGGGGTTGGTCCATCAGAGATTCTCTGATGCAGCTCGTCGCTGAGGCAGTGGCAGCAGAGGAGGCTCCTTGTGGATGAAATTCAGGAGGCACAGCAGCGATTACAATGTAACGCTCTTCCAGATGTACCTCCGGCCCTTGCAGCTCTTCCACTTGTGCTGCTTCCCTTTTTCTCTTCTTTGCAATCTGAACCAAGAAACATAACAAGTAGTTTCGTGCAATATCATGTATGCTGCGCTCTACACAAAGTAAAGAAAAGGAAATGTTTCGACCTGATGCAGAGGGCTGGTATGTTCTCTCTTACGATGGCTACGGAGGTTACGATCCTGAAATGACATTTCAGAGTCTTGCAGTAAACTTTGTAAAGCTATCAAAGAAGGTAAAACAGTTTTGAAGAGCAATCTCAGCACGTGTGATCGCTCGGTTTGTCTCCCTTTTAGAATTTTGGAAACAGCAGAGTGAATGGGCCATCTGTGACCTCATAGAATACAGAATTCAGTCTGTTCATCAGTAGGCCATCGAGAAAAGGACAGGACAGAAAATTTGGAGATGATTTACCTCCATCATTCACAAATTATCATAAAATAATAATAATAATAGCACACACACACACAAAAGCCAATCACATTTTATATGCAAGAATGAGCGGAATTAACAATTCATTATCTTGGATGAGGGAAAATATATACATATATATGAAATTTAAACAAAACTGATGAATAAGGTGTTTAAGATTCGTTTTTCCTAAAAACTTCCAAAATCATTTGATTAAAAAACCTTTTCAAAAGTATCAGCTGAATAATACAGTTTCCTCAGATGTGTAGAGGTATGATAGTCCAGTAAAATGTGTTTAATGGATCGTGGGCTCTGATTAGATGAGCACTTTGGTGGATTTTCAGCTGATGGTAAAAACTGGTGTGTGTGTGAGTCTTGTATGTGCTATCTGGCATCGTGACTTGATCCCAGCCATTATTAAAAGGGAACACGCATCTTGTCCCAACAATTTTATTTCCCGTCATTTGTTGTTTAGACATTGATTCCACTCCGACTGCCATTTTTTTAATGTATGAATTCAGAGTTGGTTTCAGATCTGTGGAAGGTACAGGACATTTTACTGGTTCAGTAGCTAGTGCTTCTCTGGCAGCTCTGTATGCTTGCTCATTACCAGAGATTCCTGAGTGGCCAGGTACCCAGCAGAAAATAATGTTAAAACTCTTTGCTTCAAGAGATGACCGTCTGATTAAAATCATCCCGATTGTTGGGTGATCAGTTTTAGTAGCTTCCAGTGCTTCAAGACAGGATTTTGAATCAGTAGTTATTAAAAAGTCCAGGATCCAGTTGCAGACGGAGGTGTTTAAACCAAGCAGGCTCAGCTTTGTTGTCAGTTGTTGTGGGGTAATTGTTTCAAATGCTAAACTGAAGTCTATGAACAGCATCCTTACGTAATTGTCCTTTTTGGATGGGTCAGAGACCGATGAATGGTAGCAGATATGCTGTCCTCTGTTGAGCGGTTGGGACGATATGCATACCGAAATGTGTGTTGGGAAGTAGGGCTGCACGATTATGGTCAAAATGATAATCATGATTATTTTGATCAATATTGAGCTCACGAATATTTATCACGATTATTCATTGATTTTAGGGACAACGTATTTTTTATTGCACTTTCACATTTAAATAAACAGATCACTGCTTTCACCTCCATTTTGTGCTACATTCCTGCTAATGTACAAATCTTTGCATGAAATTAGACTGGTCCTATATAACAATATGCAACCAAATGAAAACAATTCAGACGTATGCAGAAAAGGCAATAACAGTGTTTACAGGAGGAGAGACACAGCCAAATCACCCAGTAAAGAGGTACATGTCATTTTTGCCGGAACCCGGACATTTATCATCACACCCGTTCCCTCGACAAAAACCCAATAGAATTTTCACATAGACTTTTGGATTATTGTAAAAAATAAGCTCTGTGATCAACAAAAGTTTACAACACTAACACGTTTTGTCCATCAAGATAATTTTCACAAATGAACACAACTTTTATGTAGTTTGAAACCTAAATACAATCGCCAGAAATAAACAGCTAACCGTATGCTATAAATGAACTACACCACGGTCGCTCGACTTCAACGTCAGCATCACCAAACTTCCGACAAACTTTTCCAAACTTGATTTAAAAACATTTTCCATAATACAGATTTACTCTGTGGATATATCTTCATCCATGTTTTTTTGGAGGGGAATTGTGCACAGCACACCTGAACTGGTTTATCTGCAAAGACTTTTCCTGTTCGGGGTGATTAAGTTTAATGTCCCCGACAACCTCTGTGATGCCATTTAGCAACATTTTAGTGTCATGATTTCCCCTCGCACAAAGCACTAGAACACGAAGCGAAGCTGGTAGCGGGATGCTAACTCGTTTCCGGGTTTTGGCATTACAAAATGACGTCATCCCTGCGCCGCTCTATGGTGACTGGCTGTAAGTTTTGGAAGCGCATGATTTGATCTGCAGTGGAGTTTTCTATTAGCAGAGGATGAACTTTAAACTTCAATATCGCAATCAGTCATGTTCATTTAATCGTGGGCAGTCAAAATCATAATCGAGATCGATGTTCGATTAATTGTGCAGCCCTAATAAGCACTACCAGTTTTTAAAATTACTACTCTTAAAATTATCTGTTTATTTCCAAACAGAGTGAGATAGGGGAGGAATGAAGGCATTCTATAAGTTTCTATAAGAACAGACCGATGTAAACACAACCAAGACCTATGGGCAGTAACACAGTTTTAGAAATGGGTTTCCTCTACTACATAATACATGTGCTGAGGCCATGACTTAAACAATTTTTTTTATCATGTTCTACATATTTTCAAATTTAACCTTTGCACTACCTTTGAATGTGAAACGAGAATAACATCTTCACCTTTTAAGCTTGAGTAGGTACAAGGTCTTTTTAGTAATGAAAGTAAAATGGTTGCGTGATTAGCCCTCTGTTTGACCCTTGCTTTCTTTTCTTTTTCCTCTTGCACAGGGGTGTCACCAGTTTACTTCAGCCTATTCAGCCTTTATAGAGAACGTGACAGAGTCTGGTTATCACCCAACCACCTTCTTCACTTGGATGAATCAACTAAAGAGAGTTTGATCTTCAGAATTAGGTAATAGAATTTAGAGCTGGAAACTATTATTTTTGTGAAGGTTAGTTAAACTGATGTTAGGTGCCTAATTTGTCGATAAAACATGATGCTCAACAGTACATTTTGTTATGGAAATAAATCAAGAATTTTTTTAGGTAAGGGCAGTGGAATTTTCTCTGTATATCTTGCTTTAGTGAATAATCTTTGTGAGAAATGAAAGATATGGCTCAGTCAGATACGGTACAGTGTACTTTACCTGCAAAACACACATGCTTTATTTATGTATTCATATATTCATTCGTTTTTACAGGTATTACTTTCCTGGGTGGTATAGCTGTGGAGCCTCTCGAGCTTACAGATGTGGCGTTGCCAAGGGATCTGAGAGTCCAATCCTTGATGATCATGTTATGGCTTATCTTTTTGCTCAGGTAGGTTGCTTTGCAGCATAGACTTCTTGTTTTGTCATATTTCTTAACACAATTGCAGCCTCATTTATAGGGCATGTTTCTAGACAGGAAGTCGCAAGACCCCTAACACTAAGCAATGAATAGTTGCATGCTAGAGTGAGGCATCTCTCATCGTCCCCCTGCTGTGTTCAGGAGCTCAGCAATACTATCAATGTATTTGTGCTACACACCAAAGACATTTGTGCTTGAGATCAAAAGATGGACTTAAGATGTTTTGTATCAGACCACCAATTTTTAGGTGAGCAAAAGTATAGTAAGTTAAAGTAAATAACACTTAATATTTGGTTGCATATCACTTACTTGCAATACCTTCATCAAGCCTGTGAATCACTGACACAACCAGATTGCTGGTTTGTTCTTTTGTGATGCTTTTCCAGGCTTTTAATGCAACTTCTTTCAGTTGTTGTTTGTTTCGGGGGGCTTCTCCTCTTCAGTCTCCTCTTCGGGAGGTGACATGCATGCTCAATTGGGTTAAGTGCTGGTGATTGACTTGGACAGTCACTTTCCCCCTAATAAAGTCCTTTGTTGAGTTTGCAGTGTGTTTTGGATCATTGTCTTGCTGCATGATGAAGTTCCTCATGATTAATTTGAATGCATTGCTCTGTAAATTGGCAGACATGTTCCTGTAAATTCCTGAATTCATTCTGCTGCAACCCTCATGAGTTACATTATCAATAAAGATTAGTGAGCCTGTTCCAGAAGCAGCCATGCAATCCCAACCCATGACACTACCTCCACCATGTTTCACAGATGAGCGTGTATGTTTTGGATCATGAGCAGATTCTTTCTTTCTCCACACTTTGGCCTTTCCATCACTTTGGTAGAGATTAATTTTGAGATGAATTAATACCTTCACCCCTGGCCTGTGGAGATTGTTGGTGATATCACTGACTGTTGTTCTTGGGTTTTTCTTCACAGCTCTCACAATGTTTCTCTCATCATCTATTGTTGTTTTCCTTGGCCAACCCATTCAGTGTCTGTTGATCAGTAGGACATTCCAAATTGTTGTATTAGCTATGCCCAGTGTTTGTGCAATGATTGATTTTCCCTCTTTTCTCAGCTTCAAAATGGCTTATCCTTTTTAACAATGAATGCAGTCTTCACAGGTGAAACTGAAGCCTAAAACCAAGAGTGGATGTTCACTGTTATTCATTGTCACATCATAGTGAGAAAAAGTCCTGGCAATGTTTTACATATAGGGCTATTCAGTCAGTTCTCCTCCAGTAAATATGTTTTTGGGGGAAACATTCAATACACTTACTTTTTTTTTTTTTTTTTTTACACAACATTTTTTCTGTTGTGTAAATGTTTTATATTGTGTAGGATGCCCCTGAAAATTATTAGGCTTCTGGCAACAGAGGTAACTCTCTTTTAAATAAATACTTGACAGTTTTGTTTTCAGATTATACAGTGGGTAAAAATAATTCGGGTGTATCATGGATATAAGCCCTTATTTACCAAACAAATGCCAAATAAAGGAAACTTGTTCTGGGTACTTCCAGCAAGATGGTTGTCTCCAGTTTTTGCCAATAGTTTGGTTTGTTCTGTTCACCATAAGCTGAGGTAGCTTGATATTGAGCTGCCGACATTGAGTTTACTGTGGAAATACAGTTTAACCCATTAAAGAGGAAAAACTAGTGTGTACAAATCTTGCAAGGGCTAGTCCATTGGTTAAGGTTCAGTATTGGCTAACCTTTTCTATGTTTTCAATTATTGTTCAGTCAGGTTTAGGCACCAGTTCTTGTATTTACTCAGTATTTATGGTTTATAGTCATTGGTGGAGGCTTAAGAGTTAGAAATAAGCTTCATTGTGCAAGGAGCAGGACTCAGTTCATGCATTAGACAATTCATGCATTAGGCGGACTTGCATCCTGGGAAATAGCCAGACATAAATAGCAAAATATTTTTGTCTTGTCAGTCCAGCTTTTCCTGTGTAATGGAGGAAACCTGCAGGTAAAGCACATTTGATGAAAACATGTCAGAAAATATAGCACTTATGAGAGTTTATATTCTTCCCAAATCTCTAACTTGTTTTATATACCAGGATGTATACAACCACATACTGTATGTGTGACATCTGCATTTCTGTGACTTTTTTTTTAAGCCACATTTGAATAAACCTTTTATTCCCTAATTCACTTTCAGTGGAGGAGTGACTTTGTGAATGGCTGGGTGAAGCTGTCTACCAGCCACGAGACCCAAGAAGAGTGCCTTGGTATGGCTGTCTTAGATATGATGAGGATAGCCAAAGAAAAGCAGTGCTCTCCGCTTGATATTTACAATGCCATAAGGTAAGAATTATTGAGAACCAGGTAAATCATGCAGTGTGCAGCAGGTGCTGATGTCTCTGCTGTTGTGATGACCTAATTTGCTTTTTATATCTGAAATGATTCAGTTCAATTCAATTTTATTTGTGTAGTGCTTTTAACAAATGACATTGTCATAAAGCAGCACACACAGTGGTGCCTGATCTAATTTCAGTGCTTAATATCCTGTTTGGTTTTTATCTGTGTCACCTCTTTGCAGCCATACATGACTTAAAGAGTCAGAATAATTTTGCTTTCTTCTTTGCTTTTATCTTGGTTAAGAATGTAAGATATGCTAGAAAAAAAAACAGGTGTTTTTTTTTCAACAGGATTGAGACACCCATCTATATGCTTTCTGTCCACAGCTATAAGTCCTTCCTTCCCAAAGACATGAGGCTGAAGATCCAGGACTACCACTTTGTAACGCGGAAGCGGATCCGCTATCGCTTCCGTAAGGTAGTGCAACAGTTCAGTCAGTGCCGGGCCACACCACGTGATCTCAAGCTCAAATACCTGATCAACCTAGAGGCACTTGACTCTGGCTTCTACACAGAATGCTTCCAGGTCAAAGAGGCCTCAGCAGGACAGGTCACCATAATCGTCTCTGCTGATCAAGGCATTCAGTGGTGCCGTGAAAAGCAAAAGGACACCCAGTTAGAGGTTAGCAAACCAGATTAGTTTCCTGGTACTTATTGTTGGCTGTGTGAAATTATATATTAATCATGGGTTTCAGGACCGTGTGGAAATATGGATTCTCTGTAACTGTGTGTTGCATCTTCGATTTTCTGATTTCTGGTGTGTTGAAATCTTTGCATGACCAGAGCAAAGTCAACTGGAAACTAAGACTAGCTTGCTGCTGATTTCAAATAAAGGTGGTTGTTTGAAATGATGACAGCAAGGGCTATTTTACCCCCAATAAAAGGCATTTGGAGTGCTTGGTGCCTAATTATTATTACTTCCAACCGCCTTATGCACAGATGCATAAACCATTTCATCGTTAGGAGCCACAAGAAAACACAGAATTTGCATCAGAGTGGGGCGACCAAACTCTCTTGGTCATTTGCTTCATATTTGCTGAGACAAAGTATTTCAACCAAAGAACTGTTAACTGTTCCTGTGTCCTAAATATTTTTCTATGGGGTCATCATCTGTTTTGTTTGTTGCTGGAACCCTTGTTAAAGATGAGTAAAAAAAGGTTATGAAAAAAATGCCTGAATGCTTAATTGGCTTACGCAGGACAGAAATGCACTTCAGCCTTTAATTGAAGTAAATATATTCTAAGGAAAAATAAATACATTTATCACAAATATTTATTAAGAAAACCATGTCACAAATATAGGCACCCCACCATTTACCACATTACCTGTGCAAATTCCCTTTACCAACATAACAGCACTGAGTGCACTGGAACACAGTATTGAATTCTCATTAAATGTGTATGGACTTCACAGACATCAGCACAGAGGAGAAGGGCACAGTGCACTCCATGTTACGAAATGTTCTTCCACAAGTAGTTTGCAATAGCATTTTTCTAACAGAGAGGGCGAGATTTCAAAATCTTACAGCTTTTAGTCATGTGCTTCATGCAGTTGTAGTGGAATTGGACTGCTCGCTGTCATGTTATCTAATGAATAAACAGATAAAGTGTGATGTTTTTCACAGATCTTCAGTATATCATTTTTACTGACTGTATTTTTTTGTCTAGATTTATTTACATGGCCTACTTGAGTAACAACATAACAAGTATACTGAACTGCTTTTCAGCTGTTTACTGTCAAAAAAAATCTCCAGTTATGAGTTTCTGTAGATGGAAACATATTATTGCACTGTATTGGATAAGCTGAGTACCTTAGTAATGTTTATCAGGATGAATTAAATTTATAGTGTAAGGCCAGTTACCAACACTGAAATATTAAGTCATCTAACATGCCGTATTTATCACATTTGTTTTCAAATATTTGAGGACATACAGGGCAAAGCAACATTTTTCCTATTCACCCCCCAATGATGCTGTATTTCCTGTGCAGGACCTGCAGCCGTATTGTGATTTCCCTCATGTGGTTGATATCAGTATCAGACAAGCCACCAAAGAGGGAGCCCACAAGAGCCGGGTCGTCTCCATCAACAAGCAGGATGGCAAAACTCTGGTAAGATTATCAATCAACGTGATTAGCTCAAAATTACAAACACTGCTAAGAATATGTGAAAATTTCTAGTGGCCTATAACCTTACGGACTTGCACTCATGCTATCAGCCAGCAGCTTTTAAACAAAGGTATCTAAAATGATTTCCTCCCTGTTATAAACAGTTAATTTAGCTGCTGATTAGGAAATATAATGCTTTGATATAAATTATAGTGTTATGTTGGTTGTACATCATGCTTCTTGCTCAATTGTTGTGACCCTTTATTAAGTGCATGCTCTCTGGTGGAAATGTTTGTGTGTTTTTCAATAGGAGCTGGAGTTCTCCTCTCTAGCCGAGGCTCTGTCCTTCGTGTCTTTGATAGATGGTTACTACAGGTTGACCACCGATGCACATCACTACCTCTGTAAAGATGTTGCACCACCTCGATTACTGGAGGCTATTGAAAACTACTGCCATGGGCCAATATCGTAAGCCTCATAATATTCTTTAACAGGGGTCATCTATTCAGATAAAATTCCTTGGTTGTACATGTTAAATTTGTTGGGCAACTCAATGTAAAATAGTATAGTTGGAGATCATTCATTTGTTCGTTTATTCGTTCATTTATGGTCTATAATTGTGCTGTACTGACCATCTTGTGTTATATGTTTGGAAAACAGAATGGAGTTTGCTATCAGTAAACTGCGCAAGGCTGGAAACCAGCGAGGTCTTTTTGTGCTACGCTGCAGCCCCAAAGATTATAACAAATACTTCCTGACATTTGCTATCGGGGTATGTTTGCGTTTTGATATTGAGAAGCCTCCCACTTCAGAATAGACCTAAGATGCCCAGACACCATATTTTACAGCTTGTTCAGCATCATTATTATACTAATAATTGAAATCAAGATTATTTATCACAGTTATTCACCCAGTTAGTTGTATTAAATCAAAATGATATGTCCACCGTCACCTTAATTGATTGTATTTTTAAACAGTGAATATGAACAAAACGAGACTCTATATAAGCATGCAGTTGTGGCAGTCATAGGATCCCGGATGTTTGTACCTGAATAAGAATGTCTCAGTCTGTAGTCTCAGTGTGATTGGAAAGCAAATAATTGAAAGTTGTCATTGGGATATGATTCTTCAGACCGTGATGTGATTTGTCAGATTTGGTCAAACCCTATGAATGTGAAACTTGTGATTTAATGCACTTAAGGATCTAATATCCAGTATGAGTAAGTTGTCCTTGCACTGGATTGTGATTACAGTCAAAAATGCGATTAATATAGTGTAGGTGTTTTATTTAAATTGGTAATACAGTGGGGTAGTGTCGCGTGTACATGCTGTATCAGTTTTCAATGAATTAATTGTTCTTTATAGTCAGTTCACATCCATTTATGGAGTTGTGATTGCTGTAAACTGCTTACCTTATGACAACCTGTCTACTGATATGAGTACGAACATTTTAAACAATTAAATCTTCGAAAAAAGTAGATTTACGTGTAGTTACGATTGAATGTAGTTAAGATTTTGATCTGATATTTTTCTTTTAGATGGGTACTGAAGTGGAATACAAGCATTGCCTGATCAGTAGGTCAGACGGTGGCGATTATGTTCTGAGTGGGACTAAGAGGACCTTCAGAAGCATGCATGAGCTGCTCAAGTGTTACCAAGTAGAGACCGTTCGATCAGATGGCATTGCCTTTCAGTTCAGCAAATGCTGCCCTCCCAAGGCAAAAGGTCAGTAATGCACCAGACGTTTCCAGCTTAATAGACAGATGTACAGTACAAGAATAGATTGCGGGGGGGATACATAGACTTAAATTTGAATATATATGTTATTTGAGTTTGTGTAAAAGTAATTTGACATTATGTGACACTTTATTTATAGATCGAATAATTATGGGCTTTTAATACTCTTGATCTGTCTTTGGTCTGTTGCAGAAAAGTCAAATCTTCTGGTTTGTCGGAGTAACAAAGGCTCAGAGGTTCTCCGTTCACCCTCACTGCAGAGACAGAACATCAGTCAGATGGTTTTCCACAAAATTCGGAAAGAGGACCTGGAGTTTGTGAGCAGGCTTTCTTTCTCTCAGTCTCCATAAATAAATTTAAAAAAACATGAAAGTTCAAAAATCTATTTCTCTTATAATTCTGTATCGGCACTTATAGAGAGGCCTGACCCATATCTTACCGTCATGTCTGTTCCTTATTCAAGACTACCAAAAACGATTGAAAATCTTGGCAAGATAGAAATAGTCAATTATTGACATTGTTCAAACATTTCATAATTAAATGCCCACATCTGTAAAATAAAATTTGGAGCTAATATATGATGTCTGTGAGCTGGTATTTGCTGCAAGTAATTCAAAGTAATGGTGTATATAAAGTGTCTGTGTACTTATCTACCTAATCTCTCTGTCTCAGGGAGAGAACCAAGGCCAGGGTACTTTTACGAAGATCTTTAAGGGGGTTCGGAAAGAGATGGGAGACTATGGAGAAATGCACCAGACAGACGTCATCATCAAAGTCCTCGATAAAGCACACAGAAGATATTCAGAGGTATGTAACGTCACATTGGCTACAATTTATGGCTGTTAGTTTTCTTGGTTTGTAATATTTTTGGTACTTTTTCCAACAAAGGCGATATTGAACTGTTGGCACTGTTTTTATTTGTATTTTTTTGTATCTGCAGTCCTTTTTTGAGGCAGCCAGTATGATGAGCCAGCTCTCCCACAAGCATCTGACATTCACCTATGGCATCTGTGTGTGTGGCGAGGAGAGTAAGTGTGTGTCATGTTTCTCCTAAGCCTATTATACTTGAAATTTAAGCTCATGCCCTCTACTCACCCTTCTCGATTACCCCTTAAGCACCATATGTCTGCTGACAAGCTTTTATTTGTGTTCTTCCTCTCTGGGTCAGTAATGGCAGGAGCTTAACTTGTGTGTAATTGCTGTTACAGACATAATGGTGCAGGAATATGTGAAGTTTGGTTCCTTGGACATCTACTTGAAGAAAAACAAGAACAGTATCAGTATTCTCTGGAAGCTAGAAGTGGCTAAGCAGCTTGCGTGGGCTATGCACTTTCTGGTAAGGAAGTGTAAGAAAGTATAATGTTTCAAAGTCCTTCTAAGCAAAAGACACAAATTATATATTCATCCCACTTGCTTCCGACAGGAGGAGAAGAACCTAGCTCATGGGAATGTATGTGCCAAAAATGTCCTTCTAATCCGTGAGGAGGACAGGAAGACGGGCAACCCTCCCTTTATCAAACTCAGCGACCCAGGCATCAGCATCACAGTGCTGCCCAGAGAGAGTGAGTGACCATCATGCTATGTAGTGTTATCTCAGTGAAGTGTAGTATACCGCTATGATTTTTTATTTTATTTTATTAATTAATTGTAGTTTACATGACTGTTAAAAACCAGTCTCATGAACCAGTCCCTATTCAGTGATGCGTATCTGTTTATAGAAAAGCACCTCAACCTTCAGACATAATGTAAATATGACAAATGTAATTTATCCCTAAGTTAGCTAAAATGATCAAGTCACAGTGTATTGGAGGGTTTAGTCACCAGTAGAAGACATCTAGTTCAAGTGTAATCCAGGGTTTACATGATAAGAATCAAATTGGGAATCAAAATTTTTTTGTTTGTTGTTGTTGTTTTTTGTTTTTTTAAAGTTTAGGAGTCTGTTTATTTGTGCCTTTTTATGTTTATCTGTGCTACTTGGATATGGGAGCTCAGTCCAAGCCTCTGTTCTTGCAGTTTTACTGGAGAGAATCCCATGGGTTGCTCCTGAATGTATCATGGACCCCAAGAATGTAAGCCTTGCTACAGATAAGTGGAGCTTTGGCACGACTCTCTGGGAGATTTGCAGCGGAGGCGAGAAGCCGCTTGCCAACATGGATAACTCCAAGGTAAGGTAATCTCACCAGACTGTTCATATATCATTCAGGGACTGTAAAACATGTGCGCTGACCATCATGTATTGAAAAATGTGTTTTTGCATCATAACGAGGAGAACATAACAAAATATTTGTAAACTTGTAAACTTACAAATAGTTTGTTTTGAACATTTCCTTTCAGAAACACTTGTTCTATGAAAAGCACCATCAGCTGCCTGTCCCCAAATGGACTGAACTGGCCAACCTGATTAACAGCTGCATGGACTATGAGCCAGCATGCAGGTCATCCTTCAGAGCAATTATCCGTGACCTCAACACTCTCTCTTGCCCAGGTTTGTGGTTTCCACACACACACACACACACACATGCGCACTGTTGTGGGAATATGGCTGGTGAGGCAGAAACAGGCCAAATCTGTTTTTTCTACTTTTAGTAGAGAAGGGCAAGATGTTTTTTATCAATTCCACAGAGTACCAAAGCACAAAATCGGTAATCTTTGAATTTGTTGTTCATGTTGCAGGCTTCTGTAATATCAGTGTAGCTGATGTTTTGTAAACAGTATATAGTGCAGCCTAACCAGCGACCGCATTGGGCTGTTAGTTCATGTTTAACCATATCTGGAGTGTTGGATAACACTGACGTTGTATCGACATTGTTCTGCCAAATTACAGAGTTGTATAATCTTGACGTGTTCATATGCGTATATATATATTTTTTGTTTTGAAAAAAAAGAGTGGATTTGTGTCGATGTTCATTTGTGCAGATCAGCGAAGATCAAGAAAGAATTTTCCCTGAAATATAAAATCTTTGTCCACAGACTATGAAACGGTGATGATGGAGAGTGACTTGGTGCCCATTAGAACCGGAGGCCTTGTGCTCGTCACAGGAACGTTCGAGGACCAGGAGCCAGTGCAGTTTGAGGAAAGGCATCTGATTTTCCTACAGCAACTTGGCAAGGTAGTGCACTTCAGATGTTCTTTATCACCTTCCAGTCATTTCAATTTCAAAAGGAAGTCCATGGTGTCCAGGTGTCCACATATCCTATGCATAATAAGGCCCACTGACCACATCTGTCTGTTCTAATAGGGTAGAGACCACCTTTAGGGTTAACCTGTTCGCAACCTTATAAATGGAAGCCAGTGTAAGGTCATGCATGAAGAAGTGTCCAGATCAAATATAACATTCATTTATGCAGGTATGCAGAAAGCTAGTTTCTGTACGTTCAGTATGCAAATTAGTGAAGCTCTGTGCTCTAATGTAGTTTAAAAAAAAAAAAGAGTCTGTCTGTAATTGACTTATCAGAAAAATATGTGCCAGTAAATAAATGGTCAAATAGGGCACTGTATCTGAATTAAACAGGTAAAGGGTAAACTAAGGGACCATATCTGCACTAGTACTGTAAGGTTGGTTTATACTTCTTCTGTGCCAAAACAGAAAGAGGGGGTTTATGGGTAAGTGTAGTGGGCAGAGGTGCACAGTTGAGCTGACCTCCACACCTCAGTCTGCAATGCTTCATGCTTATTCATAATGCTGTTTGTCAGGCAAGTGCTGATTGGTTGAGTACCAGGCATTCATTTAAAAGAGACATCAAAAAATTTCCTGGTTGTTCTGTACCTGCAAGTAGTGACCCTGAGTGTTATTGCATCTCCATTCTTTCTGCAGGTGAAGTGAGGCTTTCATTCATTTTTTTTTTTTTTGGTCCCATAGTAGACACATAGTGGACAGCTTGGTGAGAGAAGGGTGAGCTTAAACTTGTCAGTGGGCATAGCAGAGGAGCATGCACAATGAGCGTGCTTTTTTTTTAAATACCTAATTACACAAAGCCATAGCCAGTCACCTGTGGCCAACATCACCATTATCTTAGGAGGAAAAAGAAAACACATACAAACCACCAAAACAAACTAATGAACAAGTTTGCACTACATTACCCTTGTAATAAATTGGTACTTTGTTATTTATGAATTATTGGTGATGATAATGAACTATTTTGTGCTGCAGGGGAACTTTGGCAGTGTAGAGATGTGCCGATATGACCCCCTGCAGGATGGTACAGGTGAGGTGGTGGCAGTGAAAAAGCTCCAACACAGCACAACTGAACACATGCGCGACTTTGAGAGGGAGATTGAGATCCTTAAGTCTCTCCAACATGAGAACATTGTGAAGTACAAAGGAGTGTGCTATGGTGCAGGTGAGGAGGCCTGTTGTCTATATTAAAGTATCCTCCAACCTTCCTCTAGAATCATATGTTCATATGTAGACTCCTTTGTTTTGAGTCCATATAAATATTGCACTTTTTCCCCTTACCACAGATATAGTTGATAAGACATAATCAAGACATGTTTGTTGTCCAAAGTTCGGTACTTTGCTAATGACTATGTATAGCTTACAAAAATCCATAAAAGGTCAAACTCACAAACGGCTGGAAACATGGAAACATGAAATGACAGCTAAACAGTCATGGTTATTTTGACCAACTTCTGTGTTATTAAAAATATTTAGCACCTGAGAAGGTCAAAGTCTAGAGACAAATTACAGAAAACAAGAAAATGGCGTGACGTGAAAATGGAGGAGAAAAAAAAATATATACACTGTACGCAGGTGATCGTGCACCTATTTTTAAAATTGCTGTGTGCCCCGGCCAACGTGCTGAAAGTGTTGCACAGTGCTAAAAGGAGATGTTTCAAATGGAACTGATTTATAAGCCAACTTTCATCCTCTGGGAAAATCAAACTGGTCTTAAAACATCCTTTCTCTCAAAAGCGTGACTCTCATCTGTTAGCTGAGGTATTTGTTTACGGCTTACAGCTGTGCACAGACAGAATAGCCCGTCCTCCTTTTATATGGTAGCATTTAGTTTGTTTTAATAATAATAATAATTCCTTAGATTTATATAGGGCTTTTCTAGGCACTCGAAGCGCTTGACATTGTGTAGCATCCGTCTGGATGATGCAACGGCATCCATAGTGCGCCAGAACGCCCACCACACACCAGTTATTGGTACCTACACAAACATGTCTTGGCTGATTGAACATTTGTACATTTGATTGACAAGGAAGAACTGTTTCTGGAATAATTAACGTTTGTTCCTAATGTTATTCTAAATTTTTGTGTTCATTTGTCTGGATCAAACACATAACCAAAAACAATTTGCTGGTCTTTTCTTTCAGGCCGTCGAAACCTTCGGCTTGTAATGGAGTACCTGCCATATGGCAGTCTGAGAGATTATCTCAGCAAGAACCGAGCCAGGATTGATCACAAGAAGCTTGTACATTATGCCTCTCAAATATGCAAGGTATTAGAGTAATGCATGCCGATATCTGTGCCTGCATCATGTGTGTATTATTAAACGGTTGCTGCATTCTTATATATATAATATTCATTGGCCTCTAGGCTAGAGGATTTTTTTGAGTAGAAGCGGTGTATACATTAATGGCTTGTGTTGATCCAGGGTATGGAGTACCTTGCATACAAACGGTACATTCATCGAGATCTGGCTACTCGAAACATCTTGGTGGAGAGCGAGTCTCAGGTAAAAATCGGTGACTTTGGCTTGACTAAGGTTTTGCCTCAGGACAAAGAATACTACAAGGTCAAAGAGCCAGGAGAAAGTCCAATATTCTGGTAAGATTTTGTATTTTGATTTGTTTAGATGTGTTTATTAGTTTTGGATTGATTTTATTCTGTATTTCGTGAAAGACAAAACGCTTAAAACATGGTCCATTTGTTTTCAGGTATGCCCCTGAATCCTTAACAGAAAGCAAGTTTTCCGTGGCATCAGACGTCTGGAGTTACGGTGTTGTTCTGTATGAACTCTTCACACACAGTGACAAGCTCTGTAGCCCCCCTACAGTATGTATCACTCATTCCATTGCGCGGTCTGTGTTTTCTCATTAACGCTTGTTCTCGCTTTTTATTCGTTTTGTCCTAAGAATAATGAACGGCGTGTAAGCAATGGCCTTTCAAAATCTTAGAATCACTGTACTGCTCACACTGTGTCCACAAAGGAGAAACAGAGTTTAAAATGGTTAAGGTTGTGGTTTATAGTGTGCACATACCATAATCGTATCAAGTAAATAGAATTCGTCCACCATCACGTTGTCCAAGTTTGTTGATTTTGCATGACATGTTATATAAAAAGAGTAAAAGACAACATTATTAGCTAAGCTGCTGCACCCTATTCATGTTTAGGTGTTTATGAGCATGATGGGAGGAGACAAGCATGGCCAGACAATAGTGTATCATCTCATTGAACTGCTGAAAAAAGGGAACCGCTTACCTCAGCCAGTGGGTTGCCCCTCAGAGGTAAGTGGCCAATAAGTGCAAATAATTCTAAATGAGCAATCCAGACTAAACAAAACCGACTAACCAGAGGCAGCAACTGAAGTAGACATCATGTGCTTTCACTGCAATTTCTGCTTATAAATACTCCTTTTCAAAGACTGACTTTAAGTGACATATAATGGCATTGAATTAATTCATTATATAAAGGACTTTTTAGGGAGGACAAGTGTTGGCCTGTTAGTACTTACAGTTTTGTCGAATTTTGTTCCTGTTGTGTTTCTTACATTTACATTATTCATTTAGCAGACACTTTTATCCAACGCGACTTACAAATGAGGAAATACAAGCAAAGCGATAGGTCAAGCAGAGAACAATACAAGTAGTGTTACAATACAAGATCTTTAATTCAGTTCTAGAAGAAGCAAAGTGCATAGAATAGAGGTGTAAGAGCCAGAGTAATTTATATATATATTTTTTTTTTAAATAATGTGGGGGTAGCATTTTAGGGGTTAGTTAAGTGTTCATGGAAGAGGTGGGTCTTTAGCTGTTTTTTGAAGATAGTGACAGATTCTGTGGTCCAGATTGAGGTTGGAATTTCATCCCACCACTGAGGGACGATTAGTGTGAAGGTTCTGGAAAGGGACCTTGAGCCACGCTGAGTAGGCACTACTAAGCGTCAGTCATTAATCAATCACAGATTGCGTGAGGGAACATAAACCTTCAAGAGAGTGTTGCGGTAGGGGGGTGCTGTTCTAGGAACAGGTCTTGTACGTGAGCATCAAGGCCTTGATTCTTCTTTTAAAAAACAAAACACTGTTTTATTTAAATATGTAATTCCAAATTTCAAGCATAGGTGCTGCACCAGGAAAGAACATAATATTTTATGTTGAATTAAGTATACCTGAAAAGCATCATTTTAATCTGATGATTAGATCAGATTTCCTTATTAGGGAATATTTTTATACACACAGTACTGTATATCTACGTTTAAGATTATTAACTGCCTTATCTTTTTAATTCTAATAGATGTATGAGATAATGCAGGAATGTTGGGATAACGACGCGACCTTTCGTCCGGCCTTTAAGGAGCTTGCTCTGCGCATCGACTTGTTTCGAGACAGCAGTGATTCAGACCTATACACCCAAGTGCCTCCATTTTAAGAGAGAAACACTTTGCTTTGTTCTAATAACTGCCTTGAAGATCATCAGCACCATGTCGTTAATCAGGACCTCCATCATCACTCTCCTTGCTTTTCAGTGTGCCATCTTGGCAAACCTCATTAAGGACTTGGAACTTCTACCAGCCTTTAAGCAACTATGTTTTGGTTTGCTTTTTCCCCCTCTTAACACCCTGTTGCTAGCAGTGCTAGCATATTTCCTTACCATGAAGAACTGTGAAAGGAAGAATGCACACGCAATTGCGTTCTTTTTATATATGTTTTTATGTACATATAATAAATAAAGATTTTTATAATTTTATAAAAATGAAAGATGAATGCAATTCTGACTATATTTGGACTATTAATTATTAGCAGTGAAATATGAAATGAAGAAAGATATATAATGTTTATAGCTTTCCATCGTCATGCAGGTGGCTGTCTAATTAAAATCATATATTAAATATATGTGTCTGGACAAAGTCATTATAAAATGTAATATTTTTCGGTCTCTTTAGTTTTATCTGATACACAACAGCTTTTTAAAAATGTGGTGTTTTTTTTATTAATTTACTGCGCATTGCAGTTTATTTCAAAAGGTCTAAGGTAAGGACTAAGAAAGGAGCAGAAATGTGAATTTAAGATACACAAAGATAAAAGATGAACAATTCAAGGTTAGGCTCAGGTCTTTTTGATAAATTGTGACAATTACTGATGTATTTAAATGTATTTATGGCACCGTCTCAATCCTGAGAAGTATACAATATTGTAGCACCACCACCGGGATCTGAGACTGGTCACTCTTCAGTATTATGTCTACAGCCACTTTTGGAAGATTCTTCCAGGCTGATAATGACCTTACAGTTGAGCTGCCATGTTCAACTCTAGTCTCAGCAGTGTCCAAAGAAGGGTGTGGGTCAGGTCATGCCAACTCGTTGGGGCTTCTGACCGGCTCTAAACTTGCCATGGCAACCAGTCTAAAGATGGTGGTAGCCCAAGTAGGGCTGAGTGATGCAATGCAACCCACAAAACAAAACATGACTTGGTGTATCCTACTGCTGGATGCCAGCTAACATCATGGTCAGATATTACTTCAAACACTGCTGACCTATTGCCTTTCCATCTCAGGCGAGTGCATCTATGTTTTGGCCTTCAGCCCTTTTTTCCAGTGGCTCGTTGAGACATACTAATGGCAAGGAGCTCTGTGTATCATTGGAGGACTTCAGCTCAATCTTCTGGTGTGTGGAGCTCTGATGAGACCCCTTAAACCTAAGGCATTTTCCCAAACTGCTTCCCTCATGGTGGACCCAACATCCAAGAAAGCTCCTTTCCAGTGCTTAATGATCCAGAGGCCTGAGCTGCTGCTGTACATTGCCTTTGCCATCTTGGCTGCCTCTGGTTTTTTATTCCCACCTCTATTTCTGGTGCTATATGCCAATCACAAAGGTACAGATCAATACTGGGCTGCCTTCCTCCTCTCCGTTTTGTCTTTGGCTGATCTGCTGGGCAGGCTGGCCTGTGGTTGGCTGGCTAATTTGCGGGTGTTGAGGAACCACCAGGTATCAGTGATGGTGTCCATCTTACTGGGAGTGGTGGTGCTGTTCCTGCCGATCACACATGCCTACTGGCCAGTCATGGCTTTCACAACACTCTATGGCTTCCTGTTTGGCTGCTTTGTGGCCGTCCACATCATAAGTATAGTGGAAATTGTAGAGCTGGCGGACTTTTACAGTGCTACTGCAAACCTCTGGGGCATTCGTCGTGCCACCTGCTGCAGGTCAGTGTGTCCTAATTTGTATCTCTTGCGTTACAAACTTCTTTTCCAATACATTTACTCTAAATGATTTGTCTACGTGCTTTTTAGTAAATGCAATGCTTCAACCCAGGTCTCCAAAACATTCCCTACTGTGAGAGTAAACATATTGTGATCATAAATGTGTGACAACATAAACAATGAATGCTGTCCGTGCCAGGAGACTTGGGAGTAAGTGAACCTTTCAACAACATAAGTGACGATGGGGTCCCCAGATGGGATCCAGTAAAGGTTAGTTCAGTCAGTTCAGTCTCCTATTTTGAACCCTATTTAACCCGGTGGCCTAAATCGGATTCACCAAATATTAACTATGGAATTATACAAATAATGTTGAAACAAAGAAACGCACAACAAACTATGCTTTAGCTCATCAAACCATTCATTACATGTTATTCATTTTCCATGGTAGTTTCACGAAGGGTGCAGATAAGTCTGGAGTTGACTGTATATTGACATTTGTGAATGTATTTAGCCTTACTCGGGGTTAATGTACCATAGAATTTCAAAGCAAATGCCAGGTTACAAGCAGCTGCAAAGCAGGTGTGTACATAGTCTCAGTCTCTGTTGTCTTAGCCCGCTACTGTTGTGGAGGTGAGTTCTTGTAGGTTTTTTTTGGTCTCCTTTGTTTTGCAGTCCTTCATCTGTCATTTTCCATGCTGGCTGCCAAGTCAAGTCAAGTGGCTTTTATTGTCATTTCAACCATATACAGCTAGTACAGTATACAGTGAAACGAAACAACGTTCCTCCAGGACCATGGTGCTACATAAAACAAAACACTGACTAAAAAAAGACCTACATTCTACATTAAGTGTATGTGCAAATGTGTACCAACAACACAAGACAGTACAGTACTATTAAAGCAGGACAAGGGGCACAGTAAGTGTGAAAGTGTCAGATATAACAGGTAGTGCAAAAAGATTCTAATAACATGTTGATAATTTGTCTTACTGCCCTCAAATTATTAATAGCAGCTCAGGATGCAGAAGTGTTCAACAATAATAGTGATGTTTTACAGGTCCTTTTGTGTGTGTCTGAGTATCACAGGCTGGCTGGTGGACTGGCCCGGTGAATTCAGTGCTGTGGCAGGCCCTATTTTTGTAGTGATGGTCAACAGGCTGGTGGAGAAGAAGAATATTGATTTGGTAAAAGTTGCAGATGCTGCAGCTGACACTGAAACTTGCCAAATAAATGGAAAGGATCATTTAGAAGTGGAAAGACACTAACCTCAGTATCATATCATTGTAAACTGTAGATAATTTTGTGTTTTTTTTGTGTCATGAATAGTAAAATGTATGATTTCCAAATACCATGTAAACTAGGGCCTGGTGATATGACAATATTTTATTTAGTTTTCATAAATTCACAATACACTTTTCAGAAAATTTAAATATTTGGCATGGTTGAGCTTCCAAAATGTAAGTGTTGTCCTTCCAAATCAGTTGCATTGATTTATTTGAGAGAGAGATAGAGAGAGAGAGAGAGAGAGAGAGAGATTTTACATTTAATAATTGGGACACTGTGTCTTTAACATTATTGTTCAGTTATATCTGGGACCATATACACATTAACCAGTGTATTCTCTTTCTCACCTGTCAGAAATAGTCACTGCATTGCTTATGAGCTGTAGCAGAGCAGAACATTTGAGTTTCCTGGGGGGGTTTTGTTGTTTGGAGTGTGTTATCATATTATTTTAAGGTATTTATACTTTACTTGATTACTTGATTATTATTGAAATTGAATGATTGTACTCTTGTGCTCCTTACCAATTTAAATGTCTTATCATCTCTCAACTAGCCAATGACTGTAGACTACATATCAATCGAATGGGATCAGTTTAGCATCTAGTCAAGTTCATCAGTGTAAAGACAAACAGAAATCATACTAATGTGATATCTGCATCATATGCTACACAAGAAAGGTATAGTATAGTAGTTAGTGCTGGAGATATCCATATGTGTCCGAATATGGATAAGCAACTGGACTGCAGTGTGGAACTTGAGGATGAACACCCTGGCATTGCCTCAGTAAAATGTTTCAATATGCTGGAGAATACGGAAGCCCCAGGAGGCCCTGTATTATTATATTTTTTCCTATCTTGTTTTCTCATGATCTCCACATAACAAACAGTTGACTTCCACATTAGTGTCTGACGCTAGGAGAAGGAGGCTGTCAGGTCTACAACTTCATTGTCGAAGACCATACAGTGACCCTGGTTCTCCTCTGGGACACCTCTCTCTCTTAATGTGAAGAACGTCCATCTGTACAGCGGGATATTATTAAATGTATGATGGCAATTGTTGAGATGCCAATGTGTATGCAACACCAGTCCCATTCACAAGGTGTGCTTGTCATATCAAGATCACGAGAAAACAACTTTTGTCATGCCGAGATCATGCGAAAACAACTTTTGTCATGCCGAGATCATGCGAAAACAAGTTTTGTTATGTCGAGATCACAAGAAAACAACTTTTTGTTCTGTTAAGATCACAAGAAAAGTCGTGGTCACGAGAAAACAAGAAAGGAAATAAATAATAATGCATGGCCTCTTAGGGCTTCCGTTGGAGAAAGCAACAACTTTGCCTCCATAGACAGTATGAACTCCATTTAATTAAAAGAAAAGAAATAAAAAAGCATGTTGAGGTTTGTTATTTTGCTAACTGACTATATTAACCAGGTTAGCACATTCGCCTCACACCTCGATTCCTGATTCGATTCGATTCCCACCCGTGTTCTGTGTGTGGGGAATTTGCATGTTCTCCCCGTGCTGTGGGGGTTTCCTCCAGGTACTTCGGTTTCCTCCCCCACTCCAAAGACATGCATGGTAGGCTGATTGGTATGTCCGGAGTGTATGAATGGGTGTGTGAATGTGCAATGGATTGGCACCCTGTCCAGGGTGTACTCCGCCTTGTGCCCCATGCGCCATGGGATAGGCTCCAGGTTCCCCATGACCCACTAGGAAAAGCGGTATAGAAAATGAATGGATGTATGGACTATATTAACATGAATATATTAGTATTAATTCCAGTAGCTAACATAATTGGCTCAGCAGCAAGTCAAAATCTAGCTGATGGTAAATATTGCAAGGTCAAACATCAAAATGGCATAGTTTATTTAAAATTAAACTCATCTTCTAATGGTTTTAGATGAATAATAAAAGTTAATTTTCAGTTGAAAACATCACATTAAATACATTTAAACATAAATTTCATCAGTTAAAGACATTTAACATACTTTTTACTTTTTAATACTGTATATTTAAAAGTAGAAACCTTTTCTACTTTCATTTAAGTATTTTCTTTAGCTACTTTTACTTGATTAAGATTCTGAAATATTATCTATACTTCCACTTAAGTGTAATTTCTCAGTATATTGTATTTGATCACCCCTGGTCACAAGCAATACTACCAACATTCTGAGTTCAGTGTCCCTGAAGTCAAAAACGTTTTTTTTTTTTTTAAATGTGGCTAAACTCGCTGGATGGCTGTTTCTGATTATAGCCTACAGATTAGTATTTGGGTCAAACTTAATAATACAATGCCTCTAACTTACCATGCAGGTTCTGTAACAGGTTATGCATTTGCATTATCACATATACTAGATTTGTTAGGTCTATTTTATAAAGTGACAAGGGTTAGGGAGACAGAGCTCATATGCAGCACAAACTCTTTGAATCAGTTTGTACAGTTCGGTCTTGCTACTATTTCAATCTCTTGCTTCAACTGTACTATTTCGTATTCAAAATTGTTTCACATACTTGATGAAATACTGTACAGTGCCTTGCACAAGCATTCCCACCCCAACCTTCAAGTGTTCTGCATTGTGTAGTCTTTCGTGTTGGAATTAAAATATTTTATATTTTTGCCTTTTGATTTATGTCTTACATTTGAATGTGCAAAATATTGTATTATGACACAAAGACTAATTAAACATTTTCACTTTTAAAAATGATATAGATTTAACACCCACATCAGTATTATGGGCTATTTTGTGTAGATTCAGGATATATCATTCCAAATAAGTCTGTTTCAGGTCCATGTTGTAATGCTATAAAATGTGGAAAAGATATAGATATAAACACTAGCCCACTGTTGGTGTTAATCCCATTCCAGTAATTTAGCACTTAACAATCCAACTATGTGTTATATGTCCAGGGTCACCAGTATGGACTTAGGACCCCTGATAGGTTAATGAACTATAGCCTCCATCCAACACAATTTTCCTTCTCATGGAACCTTCCCTCACTGTGAATGACTTATCATTTACAATTAGGCATACACTATGTCTCAGTATAAAGATACCAGGTTAGGCTAGATACCATCATGTACACTGCAGGGACAAGGACTTCTTACCTACATTAAATATGATCTAGATTGTTCTTTCTGGATTGTTAGATTTTGTTTTTAAGTTGTGTTCTTTAAAGTATTGTTCATAACCACAAGACGGCAGTGTCACGCCAATCGCTGAACAACAAACCCATGGGGGTGGAGTCATCCTGGAAGAGGCCAATTTGATCAGAATAGAAATATCACATTCTGGATTAGGTGATCAGTCAGAATAACTTTGAATTGATTTGCAGTGACTCTTCTCTCTAAGGGGATAAGTGGAAACCCTAAGAGCAAAATGATCCACACAGCATAACAAATGAATATAAATGACTATTGGGCAGTGTCAGGGAGTACCAGCTGTGTGCTGAAGACATAGAAAAATTTGTTTAAAAATATAAAGCCATGACTCGACAACAGTACAAAAAAAAAGAAGAAGAAGAAAAGATAACATTTAAATGCTTGGCCTATTTGAATGATTTTTAAAATAAATTAATTGTACATGTGTAATTTCACAAATAGAAGTTACCTTTATACAAGTGATCATTATAGTACTCACTTGGGAAATAGTGGAATGACACCACTAGCAGGCAAATCGGCCGCCATGTGTTAACACACACCAACAGACACACTTATGACACACACACACAGACACGAAACATTTCCATAAGTGCATTTGTTTATTTCCTCAAATGATCTCAAATATACACCTACAACAGACACACACACTTACATAGACATATCTGTATATATCTACACATTGCACAAATCACAATTGTTTATTCCCCATCACTTATTAGTCCTTACTAATTGTCGACTGCCTTGATATTGCTTTTTTTTTTTTTTTTTAATAAAATGGGGAAAAAAGACAAGAAAAAGATAATTGAACATCATAAGCTTTTTACACTCACTGGCCACTTTAATTGGAATATCATAAGGGCACAGTAAATCAAATAAGCACTATTTACAACAATGGAGAGCAGAAAAGTATCTCAGAATGCACAACATGTTGAACCTTGAGGCAGTTGGGCTACAACAGCAGAAGACCACATCAGGTTCCAGTTTTGTCAGCCATAAACCGGAATCTGAGGGTAAAGTGAGCACAGGCTCACCGAAACTGGACAGGTGAAAATCAGAAAAAGACCAGGCAATGTTTTTCTGATCTTCAACTGTACAGTTTCAATGTGGTCTTCTGCTGTTGTAGTTCATCCAACTTAAGGATTCAGCTTTTCACCATGGTTGTAAAGAGAGTTTATTTGAGTTATTTGTTAGGAGTTATGAGCTTAAACCAACCTTTCCATTCTTCTCTGACCCCTCACATCTGCAAGGTGTTTCTGCCCATAGTGGACTACTGCTCACTGGATGTAAATTCTAGAGACTGTTAAAAGTCACAGGAGATCAGCCACTTCTGTAATACTCAAACCAGCCTGTCTGGCACCAACAACCATGTCACAGTCACTGAGATCACATTTTTCCACAGTCTGATGTTTGATATGAGCATTAATTGAAGCTCTTGACCTGTATCTGCATGATCTTGTGCATTTTGCTGCTGCCTCATGATTGACTGATTGGATAATTGCAGGTGTACAGGGGTTTCTGTTAAAGTGACCGGTGAGTGTATACTGGTCTTATAAAATGAACAGTATTAAAATGCTTGCAAGTGGAACTAGAGCAATGTGTGTTGTACAAAACAGCATGAGTGCCTCCAAACTTTGAAGTTCAGTTGTGACCACAACACAAGCGATGACAACCTGAGTGTAGAGCCAGCTTAAACAAGTAAACAAGCCTTTCCTCCAAGCTGTGGTGAGCCTTGGAGAAAGGTGTTTGTGTAGCTTGTGGTCTCCTAACACAGCTACAGCCCATCCAAGGAAGCCTGCCACTTGACCTGGGTACAAGCCATGCCACAAAGCCGAGAAGCAGAAAGTCATAAGCACCGGCATCCTGCTGCTCTTATGAAACACTAATCTGCGTAACCAGGCAGCAGTTGTCCTGTTCCAGAGGCGAGCAAAGGCTGAAATATTACTTGAGGTTTCAATCTCAAATGCATCACCATCAGAAAGTCCATTCCACAATGCACCTCTGGTTGTACTGTAGCCACTGAAACCTAATCCTGCTGCATTGTTAACACATTCACTTATTTTCCAGTGAACATAATAAGTCAATCTGAGCACCAGGGAGAAGATCCAGATCCATAATATACTTGGAGAGCTACTTAGGCTGAATATGCTTGATTGTAGAACGCTTGTAAGGAGAAATTTGAGAACTAGCAGAAGTAAAACCTGCAACATCTTCCAAGACAGAATGGTAAGAGGAGAAGGTGGTGGATTGACACTTATCTGCTCCACGAAGTTCACATAAGTGTTGAATGGACAAAGCGGTCCTCCAATAAGGGCAGGAAAATACATAGTGTAGCTCATGAAAGGAACGAGGCAAACAACTTGGCTCTGGAAGCTTTCTCGGAAATTCCTGATGACTTTTCCTTCCTGGAGATCCATTGATACTGACGTAACTCTCTGACTGAGAAGCATTAAAGCAGACATGGCCAGCACAAACCTGAGGGGGAAAAAAAACCCAAAATATTAAAGACGTTTAAAATGCTGTAGTCAGTGAAAGTGGAATTTTTTTTTTACCTGGAATCTGGAGGTTCCTGGAGCCAGTAGTGTTGGTACTGCATATAGAAGTGCCACAATGTTTGCCAACACATCTGCAGCCCAAAAATCCAGTAGTGAATATGAACTGGTTCCATGAAGCGCACCAGTAACACAAATGTGATATTGGTGATAAACAGCAGCGTGCTGTATGGGCCCATAGTCAGAATGGCAAGGATGAATCCTCCCAATGCCAGACAGATATGCCTTACCAAGACAAATTTACTGAAATCATTTTTCTGAATTAATGAAGAATGTTTGGCAATATAATATTACAATTTTAAAAACATTCCTGCTTACCTGTTAAACAGAGTGAGATATCCTTGTGTAGCCAAGCTGTAAAACAAAAAAGCCAAAGGTATAGTGAACAACTGGTATGCCAGCTGAGGATTTTGATTAAAAATCATCCACAAAAGATCCATTCTCATATGATTAGTATATGTCCTGATTTGTGCTTTGCTCTGTCTGTGGCTTCTTATTGTGAGTGAACATATGAGTTTATTAGTAACACCTTGGAGAGTGTATGATTGCTATGGAGCCTCCAACATTTATATTAAACAAGCAATCTAAATTCCAGACGTACATGGATAGATAGATGTGCAGTGAGTTAGACCTGTCTACATATTCAGTAAATGAAGCTCTAAAAGGCAGCAACACTGTCATGAGTACACATTTGTTAAGCAGATGCTTCAACGTTGACAAATAATACTCATGCTTTCCCTTTTAGGTATGCTGCTGCTTCAAGTCATAGTTTATGTATTTATTTCATTTAAATGTGGCTGTAACTAAAATAATATAATATGGATTACTTTGAATAGATGCAACTGAATTTATTACCTCAACTGATTCACAGTATACTGTTTGCAACATTTGAAACTGTTTGGTCTAAAGTAAACATTAAGTGAAGTGACCATACTTAAATAGCTTTTCTTTTTCTTTTCTTTTTTTCTTTTTTTTTTTTTTTTTACAGCAAATTAACCACCTACATAAGCCATTCCAGAGATATTTACAACTCAGGCAATTGCTAAACATTGCTTATTTGTCTCTGTGTTTGGGCTGTAACAGAATACAAGTGACTGCTTTATGGAATACAAAACTGAAGTGCCTATAATATGTTTAATATTTTTTGAAAGGGCAATATGTATGTTTTTTTGTTTTGTTTTGTTTTGGGTTTTTTTTTCCTGGAAAATCTTTTTCTGTATTTTCAGTGGAGACATATTTTCCACCGAAAATACTGGAAGGGATTTTCTGGGGGAAAAAAAAAGCCCATACATATTCTGCCCATTCTAATTAATCATTAAATATTTGAAAATATTATGTTTCGTTGCTTGTAACATCTACTCAGGTGGCTGAATCTGACGCCACTATTCCTTGGAACGGTTTAAGCAGTAACCCAGAGAACCCAACTCGATGGGACAAAGTAGGTGCAAAACCGAAGCTAATTCTGTCATCCACCACTGGAGTGCCTCAGAGGAAGCCTTGGTCTGTCGCACGGGGGAAGAGAAAGGTGAATAATAAAAAAAAAAACCAACTCATTAACAACCTCTCGTACTTCAAAACCGGTATGAAGTACTATCAGAATCAGCTATGGAGAAACTATCAGTGGCTTCTTCCACACCACACTCTAACTCACCCAGGGACTGTGCTTCTGCACTGCCGGAATCATCTCAGTCCAGCTGTCAAAACCAGGCTATTCCGCCAGAGGAAACAACACCACAGTCTTGGGTAAGCACATCGCACCATCATCATCACAACTACAGAGGTTTAACCCCTCTGTGGGTCACCGGCACCGCACTCACCACCATGCCAACTCACCTGTAAGACACTCAGCACTGAATCCTTACTCCATGCAGAAAGAATGCACCAAAGCCCTTAATCAGGCATGTTAGAAACAAAAGAATTAAAACTTTTTGTTTTCCCAGGGGAGCTATATGCAACATCATGAAAACATCCCACAGATTCTAAGGAACAATCCAACAACTGACAAAATAATTGTACATGCGGGTTCAAATGACATTTCTAAACAACAGTCAGAAGATTTAAAACAAGATTTTATTCACCTTCTGGACTCTGTGAACTCCTCCTCAGTCAAATTGCATATATCAGGCCCGATACAAACAATCGGGCGGGGGTTCAGCCACTTTAGTAGGCTGCTGGGGCTAAACAATAATTTAACTTAATCTGTTCTGGGAGCGAAGACATCTGTTTAAGGCGGACGGATTCCATCTGAACATCGCTGGGACTCGAATGCTCACTTCCATCCACTCTTAACAGCCTTCAGGAGCAATAACAACAACAACAGCAATGCTACCCACAACCCCACAAAGTGGATAGCAATGCCACAGTCACCCCTCAGATCAGTTGTCACCGGACTGAGAAATATGACTGAAGAAATGGATGAAATGCATGGGCTTCTAACTAAGCTCAGTCAGCATCGCACCCTGTGTTGCTGTCTATACCGTCATACTTTTTGTTGCAAACAGATTTCTGGGGAAATTTGAAACATTTGAGTACCTTGGAGTGCATCTCAAGGGTGATCAATCTGTTATTTTATTAGTTATCTATCACCCTTCTAGACTTAACAAAGGTTTCTTGATGATTTCGGGGAACTGCTTTCTAGGATATTAACTGACTATGAATATGTATTAATTACCAGTGATTTCAACATCCATATGGATGTAATCTCTGATCCATCGACTGTCAGCTTCACAGGGTTACTAAACTCTTTTGGCCTTATGCAGCATATATCTGGACCCACACACAAACATAACCATACACTGGATCTGGTGATCTCATATGTTTTAGCTATTAATGAACCAAAGATAGTAGACATTGTCATTTCTGACCACTCTGGGATAATTAAAGGCTGCCCCTTGGAGAAATAGTACCTCCACTGTAAGACTAAAAAGAGACTGCAGAAGAGCAGAAAGGCAGTGGAAGCACGCAAAGCTATTGGTTCATCAAGCTATCTATAAGTTTGGGTTTTTTTTTTTTTTTTTATGAATTTAAGAAAAAAAAGTTGACTATGGTCAGTGTGGAATTAAATAAGAGAAGAACAACATATTCTAATATATTCACCTGACTCTGGGGCATATTTAAGCCTTTAAAATAAATTTTTGATATACATATTGTTGACCATTTGTCTGCATACACTAGGGAAGCATCACTTCGAATCAATACTAAGTTCTTCTGACTGATCACCTTTATCCTATGATGAAACATTTCTATCCTAAAGGGAGTGGTCACTGCCTGCATGTCCCCGCCCCCATCCACAGGGTACAAGGACTTAATGAATTGTTTGATGAGTAAAGAATGATGGGAAGTATGTGCTTCAGCTTTGGTAGTCATCAGAACTCAACCCAACTGAACAGCTGGGGGTTTCTGGAGCGATGTGTTAGACAGCGCTCTCCACCACCATCGTCAAAATACTAACTGATGGAATATCTTTTGGAAGAGAATGGTGCTTACTGTATCTCCAGTACAGATTCAACAGAGACTTGCTCAGTCTTAGCCAAGGTGAATTGGAGCTTTTGGCTTGTGTTGGCACACCTTACCAGCACACTTTATCTCCTTTTATTTGTTACCTGTTTGGATGACCCTCCAAACCAGCAGTAACCAGGCTTACCCAGAAACTGAGAAACAGAGCAATAACACAGTTTTAAGCTGGTCATTGCTTAAAAAGATTTATATTCAAAACAATAAAATAGTTTTAAGCTGGTCATAGATTAAAAAAAATATATATTTATATTCATGGCAATAAATCACTTTGAAGCTGGTCATAGATAATATATATATATATATATATATATATATATATATATATATATATATATATATATATATATATAGCGCAATAAAACAGTTTTAAGCTGGTTATAGATTAAAAAGATGTATATTCATAGCAATAAAACAGTTTTAAGCTGGTTATAGATTAAAAAGATGTATATTCATAGCAATAAAACAGTTTTAAGCTGGTCACTTTGATTTAACATAAGTCCAAAAGTCACATTCTGTATTTATATATTTATATTTATAGACGACCAAATAAGTACTGTCCATCATCAGACCACAACAGTTAAAAAAAAAGTTAAGTGCACGCGGTCACGTGAGGGGTTTAGGGGGCGGGGCTTTGGCGCGGGGTTTGCCATGCGTTTTGGCGCATCTGCTTACTGATTGGCTGCTCGCTGTATAACAAGGAGGCGTACAACCCAGATACTTTTAAATCAGTGCACCAGAAACTTCGCGTCAGTAGGTAAATCGTCAGTAGATTACAAAGAGTGGCGTGTGACTGAACAATTATCAGGTTTCTCAATTTTTATTTTTTTTTTAAAGCTGGAAATAAAATGCAGAGCTGCGTGAGATCCTGGGCGGTTCTGACCCGCAGAGTGGTGAACACTCGCGTGCAGTACAAAACCTACAAAACCGCCTGTGGGAAGAGGAATGCATTCCTGAAAACACACGCAAAAACAAAATTTTCAAACGAGTTAACAAATGCACGCGAGCTGAGATCCTGCGCGGTTTTAGGCTCGAGAATGATTGACAGGATTCTGCCGAGACATGATGATTTTGCTGAAAGACACATTGGACCTGGTGACAAAGAGAAGAGCGAAATGCTCAGCACTCTGGGACTTGGGGTGAGTTGAGAAAATACCATCATCCCCTTGTAACAGTCTCGAATTAATTTACTCACTTTCCACCTGTACTAGTTGCAGTTTGCAGCTCTGTAAAGTTATGAATTCCAGCCTGATATGTGATGCATGTGTAATGATGCATTTACATTTTTATTCGTTTGGTTTCAGTCCATGTCAGAGCTAATAGAAAACACAATCCCACCATCTATTCGCCTGGAAAGGAATCTGAAAATGGACGACCCAGTGTGTAAGTTTTCCACCTTCATGTGTACTCCAGCAGTGGCTCGTGCGTGAGGCAGGAACGCACGTGCGGTTTGTTATTGTAATTTAATCACTGAATCCTAGACTTGGTAAGAGATTAAAATTAAACGGGTGTGTGGTGCATGTATTGTTTTGCATGCACATAATAAGTGTGACACGTACGAAGTTTGGAGATGATTTGACGCTCACACGCACAAAAGAGTAAGAGTTTCTACTCTGGTCAGAGGCGTGAACGTGGGATGTTTCTGACGAACCGGATCTGCGCAAACAGCAGTGTCTGTGGTGGAATGTAGGCTGCACGCTCGCTGTGTGCCAATAGCCAGGCTGGCTGTTTACCACTCTGAAGTCTTCCTTTGCACATATTTGGAGTTGGGATTTTTTTTTTGCAAGGAGCACGAACTTGCCAGTAGGATAGCAAGCCAGAGTAAAGTTCAGCCTGAGTTGCTGGAGCACAAGGCCAGTTTGAGCTGGTTAGAGTCAGCTTTACATTACATCACATACAGCACTGACTGTGGCACTAAATCTCTTTGTTCCTATTCGTTCAACTTTATGGTCTCTTTTCTGTAGAAAATAAAAATAAAGGTTGAATATGTATTGTTCAGCCCACAATTTTGACTTGATATGCATTTTATATATATATATATATTATATAATATATAATATGTGTGTTACACACACCCCTGGAGAGACCTTCTTGGTATGAACCAGACTGTAAATTCTATCTTGTCGAAGAGAGTGCTTAGGGTTGTTTGGATTAAAAAAATAATGGGGGGGGGGAGGGTAAACCTAGATGTTAATAATCATATTATGCAGGAGACCTCTGTGTCATATCAGTAAAAAAAAAAAATATATCAGTTCATGATTTTGGTCTTTATGTTAAGTAACTGAGTGAGTTCAGTGAGTACCCAGATGTCAGTTCCGTGAGTGTGTATTGTAGTGATAAAGCAAGCCATGCTGAAGAGCTCCATGGGGGATTTTGAATGCCCCCCATACTGGATTTTGCTGGTTCAACTGCCCAAAGCTTGCTTTCCAATCCAGTAAGAGATTTGCACATGAACAGCAGATGTAACCTTTTGTACAGGAGGGGAACAATTCAAGTTATTTAAAAACGGCTACCCAGATCTCCCAATTTAGAACAAAAAGCACTCCAGTTTAGCCAACTGTGGTATCAAATGTATTTATCCCAGGTCAATAAAATAGGGTTAAAATTTGATTATCCTGATTGATCTATATCTGTAAGAAATCACCTGGCAGAATGTTTGTTGTTTCAGTGTGAGAGATTTATGATGGTAAGACGAGAACATTTCAGCACAGCAGACATGCTGCATGGTGTGATACTGCATGGTTAAAACAAGTGGGAACAAATCTGATGTGCGTGCCAATCCAAACCCTGAGATTAGGAGATATTGTTGCATGGGTATGTGCGTTCAATGTGTGTGCTTCAGTCTGTACTACCGTATTGTCCACGCTGTGCCGAGTTGCTGTGTTACTAAGCTGCCTCACAATGTGTGGGAATTCCAGCATGCGCCAGTGCATCCGAGCAACAAGAATTAAACTAGTTCCAAAAGACTCCAAGAAACAGCCCACATGTGCCCATCATCCTCTCCCTGCTTGATCAGTAACTGGTTCCACAGCTTTACATGTAAATATTGAAATGCAAATAAAAAACAGTAATCCTGTGGAACACTTCACAACATGTTATTGGAAATAAGCTTTGGGCAGTAACCTATTGCATAACCCCATTATACTTATTTTAATAGTTAGACTTAACACATCCAACTAGATCTCAGGCATTATCATGTTAAATAAATGTTATGCATAATTTGTTTTATTCGTGTGCTGCACCTCAAGGGTTTTTCCCCTTTGTGTGAAAGTCTTCTTGTCCCAGAGGCCTTATTCATGCATTTTCCTGAATGTCAAGTTGAGTTATGTTCATGGTTAGCTATTTGTGGCCCCAGTGGAGTCACGTGGAAGAATGGCCCTTGTTCAACAAAGCATGATAACAAACCCTTCCTTGTGTGAATGCACATTTTATTTTTTTTGTTTTTTCAAATGTCCTGCTAAACCAGAAAAAATGGTTTTATTTAAAACGTTAAGGTTGAAATGATTATGTTGACTCTTCACAGGTGAGAATGAAATTCTCGAGTCCCTCCAAAAGATTGCTTCCAAGAACAAGATTTGGCGGTCCTACATTGGAATGGGTTATTACAACTGCTCAGTGCCCCCGGCCATACAGAGAAATCTTCTGGAAAATTCTGGATGGTGTGTCCTGCTAATCCCTTTTATGCCTGTTATTCAACAGCAAGCCAAAGTGCAGTGAAAGATTTTATTAGTAAAGACCTGCAGAGATATGCAGATTGCATGCAGAATCTGGCACACTAGTTGGAGTGATGATTTCCACATGGGTTTTCAGGAGCCAGTCCAAGTACAAGCTAACTCTTATAAAACCTCTGTGTCCTATGAATAGCATGCTCGAGTTAAATCCTGTGACTCAAACACAAGATTCCTGGTTAAGGCTTTTCTCTCATTAAAATCTCATGATCAAATTATGCAAGTTTTTGCAAAAAAACTTTTACACTGTAATGCACATCTACTGTTTTACTCATCTGTTAATTATGCATATTAGGGCCGCAATACAATTTCTAACTGCCATTTTAGGTCATACATTTCTGTTTAAAACTTTTCACTTCACAGGGTGACCCAGTACACTCCGTACCAGCCGGAAGTCGCGCAGGGTCGTCTGGAGAGTCTGCTCAATTACCAGACCATGGTGTGTGACATCACTGGTATGGCAGTGGCCAATGCGTCTCTGCTGGATGAAGGCACTGCTGCTGCGGAGGCCATGCAGCTCTGCCACAGGTTAGAAGACTTGGAGAATTAACAGCCTCCAAATGTGTCTGAAATACTGCATTTAATTTGGCTTGGCTATGGGGCTCATTGATTGCTTTATATCTGCAGGCAAAACAAGAGAAGGATCTTCTACATTGATCCCCGTTGTCATCCACAGACCATTGCAGTGGTGCAGACCAGAGCCCAGTACATCACCTTGATTGAGCTTCACTATTGAGTTAAACCATATAGTCTGCGCATATAAAAAGCTGTTTATAGTCATTTGTGACCTTTTGTCATTTGTAGCTACATCGGGGTGAAGACTATGCTGAAGTTGCCACATGAGATGGACTTCAGTGGAAAGGATGTTTGTGGGGTGCTCTTCCAGTACCCTGACACTGAAGGCAGGGTGGAAGACTTCTCTGAACTTGTGGATCGGGCCCATAAGGGTGGGGTATGTATTGCACAATAGGACTGTAGAATGTACTGACAGTTTCTATAACTTTGTTTAAAAAAAATAAATAAAATTAGGAAACCAGAGGATATGATTATTTTTTGCCATTTTGATACATTTTACACTGATAATTATTTTTTAAATTCCCTCCATTTGACTGTCTGCTATAACAATTGTTCATTTGCATCATATTCCATTTCAATTCAAGGCTCTGGCTTGCTGCGCTACCGATTTGCTGGCACTTTGTGTCTTGCGTCCGCCTGGTGAATTTGGGGTGGACGTCGCTCTGGGTAGCTCCCAGCGCTTTGGCGTTCCTCTCTGCTATGGCGGACCTCATGCTGCCTTCTTCTCAGTCAAGGAGAACTTGGTCAGAATGATGCCAGGAAGGATGGTTGGAGTCACAAGGTGAATTTTTGTTTGTTTGACTTGAAGACTTTTTTGACTTATGCACTCAAAATTGTGATTTGTAAACACTTCCTGGCTGAATTTGCTGATATAATTTGGTAATATTGACAAAGCTTTTAACAGTGCTAAATTTAATTATTCTTCATTTACAACACATGTATAAACAGTGAAGTTAATCAGTACCAATTGTTCATAGCTGTCCTACACATTTGTCACTGAGCATTGAAATGTGGACACGCCCACAATTAACCCTATATAGTATGGTTACCTAAAAAGAACTATATTTTGTTAGTGCCGTTGCCTTCAATTTAACGCAGTTGGTTTTCTAATGGCATTCTTTACAAATGACATGGTGTGCAGCTTCCTCCAGTGAAGTCAGATTAGTCAAAATCTTTAATACACTGCCCATTTGTATTTATCAGTCTGTTATTTTCCACAGCTGGGTGCTTTGTGTAAGTGTGGTTAAAGCTGAGTTTAAATGTACTCACAAATCTAAGAAACCGTTCGTTTCAGTAAATCGACCATTTTGTGTTTTAAATATGTGCACACAATTTGCAGACATATCTGTGCATACATATTGTGTGTGCCTACATCTCTTTCCTTCTCGTTCACAGGGATGCTGCTGGAAAAGATGTATATCGTTTAGCTCTGCAGACCAGAGAGCAGCACATCCGCCGAGACAAAGCCACAAGCAACATTTGCACAGCTCAGGTACAAAACTGTAACTGTAGTATAAATAATCTGTATAAATACAAATATATACAATTGCAATCAAAATTATTCAACCCCCATTGCAGGTTTATTGTCAAAATTTACAGACTTTCAGCTGTTTGCAATGAACATATCAAACCAAAGATTTGAAATAGTTCAACACAACAAATGCTTCAAGTGGTTTCCCCAAATTCAACTGAAAATGCAACTTATAATGATTTCTCCAGTTTCAAAATTATTCAACCACCTGAATAGAATCCCTCAGAACAGCACAAATATGCAAAACAGGTGTAGTCTCAAACACACCTGATTCAATTAATCAGGGGCTTCATTAGTTGCACCAGGTGTGCTTGAGCTGGAACACATGAAATACCTGAGCTGGCTAGGGGTAGAAAATGTATGAAATACCTGGACGGGGCAGAAAAGGAAGCTATGAACGGCTACAACCAGATTTCTGAGAAGGCAGGTTGTGAAAAAACGTCGAGTGACTGCAAAAGATCTGCAGCAAGACTTGGTGGCAACAGGGACTGAGATTTCAGTGAGCACAGTATGGCATGAACTAAGTCAGCTCAAAATCATATAAATAAGCCATAGGAATTTTGGGATTCTGTTCTGTGGAGCGATGAAACAAAACGGGAACTTTTCGGCACGATGGATCAGCAGTGTGTCTGGAGGAAGAAGAATGAAGAAAGAACACTCTGTCCACAGTCAAGCATGGTGGTGGCTCAGTGATGCTCTGGGGCTGCTTTACATCCTCTGGCACCGGAAACCTGCAGCATGTGGAAGGCAAGATTGATATCATGGATATCATGCCGTCTGTAAGGAAGCTGAAGCTTGGGTGTCATTGTACCTTCCACCAGGACAATGATCCCAAGCATACCTCAAATTCCACCAAGACTTGGTTGCAGAAGAAGTCCTGGAAGTTTCTACAAGGCCATCACAGTAACCTGACTTGAACCCCATAGAAAATCTCTGGTGGGATTTGAAGAAGGTGGTTGCAGCATGCAAACCCAAGAATATTACTGACCTGGAGGCCATTGCTCATGAGGAATGGGATAAGATTCCTCAGGAACGCTGCCAGAAGCTCTGCATCTCATTTGCAGCAGGTCATAACAGCAAAAAGGTGCTCTACTAAGTACTACAGTTGCTTGCCATGAAGCGTTGAATAATCCTGACACTGGAGAAATCATTATAAGTTGCATTTTCAGTTGAATTTGGGGCAGCCGTTTGAAGCATTCGTTCTACTGAACTATTTCGATTGCTTTTGTTTGATTTGTTCATTGCAAACGGCTGAAAATCTGTAAATTTGGACAAGAAACCAGATTTGCAATGGGGGTTGAATCATTTTAATTGCAACTGTAAAGTGAGTGACTCATCTGTTTAATATTTTCTCAGGCTCTCTTGGCAAATATGGCTGCAATGTATGCACTGTATCATGGCCCACAAGGCCTGAGGCACATTGCTGAAAGAACTCATAAAGCAACATTGATTCTTGCTGAGGGTTTGTCATCAGTCATTTGCTCTTTGATACTCAAGTCAAAGTTTGTCATTAATGTCTCTAATTTATCAGTCATGTTCCTGCCATCACAGGACTTATCAGAGCTGGACACAAGCTCCAGAATGAAACCTTTTTTGACACACTGAAGATTCACTGTGGTGTTGCTGCCAAAGACATTCTGGAGAAGGCTGCACAGCGGAAGATCAATCTACGAATCTATGGTGAAGGAATGGTAAGTCCCTTCCAGCAGTGTTTATGAGGAGCACTTGCACTGAATTGTTACAGTAATGCTTGAAAGTTTGTGAACCCTTTAGAATTTTCTATATCTCTGCATAAATATGACCTAAAACATCATCAGATTTTCACACAAGTCCTACAAGTAGACAAAGAGAACCCAATTAAACAGAGACAAAAATATTATTTACTGAGGAAAACGATCCATTATTACATAACTGTGAGTGGCAAAAGTGTATGTGAACCTCTAGGATTAGCAGTTTCATTTTAATGTTAAATTAGTCAGGTGACTTTCAATCAGTAGGATGAAATCAGGTGTGATTGAGCACCCTGTTCTTATTTAAAACAGTCAGTTATTTATTGAGGAAAATTATCCAATATTACATCTGTGAGTATGTGAATGAATGCAAGATGTAAAAAAATTAATAACAGGCAGGATGAGGTGTGTGTGTGTGTCCAGTTCTGGGGGGGGTGTCACACCAGATACTGAAAGCAGAGGTTCACATACTTTTGCCACTCACAGATATGTAATAATGGATCATTATCCTCAATAAATAAATGACCAAGTATAATATTTTTTGTCTCATTTGTTTAATTAGGTTCTCTTTGTCTACCATGAGGACTTCTGAGAAGTCTGATGTTTTAGGACATATTTATGCAGAAATATAGAAAATTCATAAACTTTCAAGTACCACTGTATATGACTCCATTCATTCCTATTAAAGGTCTCTTTGAACATTTAAAATATTTTTCTTTGAATGGTTTCAGCTTGGAGTGTCTCTGGATGAAACCATTACAGAGAGGGAGTTAGATGATCTGCTCTGGGTGTTTGGATGTGAATCCTCTGCTGTGAGTACCCAGAGAAGCCTAACATGAGCTACATGATGATAATTTGCATTTGGTACTTGGTAAACAATACCTTCTGACTATTACTTGTGTTGATTTCTGTTTCAGGAACTTATTGCTGAAAAAATGAGCGAGAGAACCAAAGGCCTGCTTGCAAGTCCTTTCAAGAGGACCAGCAAGTTCCTCACCCACCCAGTGTTCAACAGGTCTGTGATGAGGTCTTATATTATTCCTAAAGCGCTAATTTAATATTTACTCATGCAAAGTATTAAGACCTTCTCTTTCAGTGGGGAAGGCTTTACATTCACATTAGGATTTGAATCATGGCAGAATAGCTAATAACTAATACATCTTAATTATTTGGGATAATACATTAGTGTCAAAGGCACTCTAAATGATGACCTCAACAGAGAGAATCGGCAAAAATAATTTTACTGTTACTTAATATGTTTAGCAAGTTTTGTACAACATGGAAATTCAGGATAACATCTGGGATTGCAAAACACAATGGTGAGGCTGTTTGTGATTAGGACAGAATGTGACTGAATAAAACATAGCTATAAACCACACAACCCAATATTACAGTGCATGTTATGTATGTGGTATAACATCCAAAAGCCTGTCTGGAAAAACTACATAGCTGACTGACTTCCCTACTTTCACAGGTAATCATAGACAGCTAGTAAATTAGAATGGGTCACATCCAAACATGACCATTCTTTTCCCCAAAATTATAAAACTGCAAAACATTGTTTTTGCATATTATCTAATCTTGGCCAGAGTGCTTTGTTGGTTTATTTAAATTATTTACACTGATAAGCGATAACATTAAAACCCCTGACAGGTGAAGTGAATAATATTGATTACAGTGTCACCTGTCAAGGGGTGGGATATATTAGGCAGCAATTGAACAGTTCTCGAAGTTTATGTGTTGGAAGCAGGAAAAATGGGCAAGCATAAAGATCTGAGTGACTCTGACAAGGGCTAAATTGTGATGGCTAGACGACTGGGTCAGAGCATCTCCAAAACAGCAGGTCTTATGGGATGTTCCTGGTATGCAGTGGTTAGTACATATCAAAAGTAGTCCAAGGAAGGACAACTGGTGACTGGGTAATGGGTGCCCAAAGCTCATTGATGTGCGTGTGGAGTGAAGGTTAGCCCCCTGGTCTAATCCCACAGAAGAGCTGCTGCACTATGGGAAGAAGGCGAGCCGGCAGAGGCAGTGTGATGCTCTGGGCAATGTTCTGCTGGGAAACCTTGGGTCCTGGCATTCATGTGGATGTTACTTTGACACGTACCACTTACCTATACATTGTTGCAGACCAAGTGCACCCCTTCTTGGCAGTTGCCTCTTTCAGCAGGATAATGCACCCTTCCACACTGCAAAAATTGTTCAGGAATGGTTTGAGGAACATGACAAAGAATTCAAAGTGTTGACTTGGCCTCGAAATTCCCCAGATCTCAATCTGATCGAGCATCTGTTGGGATGTGTTGAACAAACTAGTCCGACCCATGGAGGCCCCACCTTGAAACTTGCAGGACTTAAAGGATCTGCTGCTAGTCTTGGTGCCAGATACCACAGCACACCTTCAAAGGTCTTGTGGAGTCCATGCCTCCAAGCTATTTTGGCGGCACAAGATTGATCAACACAACATTAGGCAGGTGGTTTTAATGTTATGGCTGACTGGCGTATAATGCTGTTTACCACACTGGAGAACGAGCCAGACTAGTTTTCCCATTAGGTTTCAGTATATTCTGTTCAGCTTAGCTTTTCTTCATATACACAAAATTAACTAGTTAATGTTTTGCACTTTCAGTTATCACTCAGAGACCAACATTGTGCGCTATATGAAAAGATTGGAGAATAAAGATATTTCTCTTGTACACAGTATGATTCCTTTGGTAAGTCAGGCAGAAGCTGATTTGAATACATATTACATTATCTCATTATGCCTATGTGAACATCCCATTGAAACTGTCTTTAAATGCAGGGATCCTGTACAATGAAGCTGAACAGCTCGTCTGAACTCATGGTGAGTCATGCTTATTCTGGCTTACGCAGGACAATCATTGATTGCCTTGGTGCCAATGTCAGGCTCGAATAAAAGAATGTGTACCGTCACCAAGACCATGTATCCTACATGCTTTGGAATGTGTAGGCCATTGCTTTGCTGTTTCTTTGCTCGTTCCAGTTAATTGACCATCACTAAGCCAGCTCATTCATGAAAATGCGCTTTTTTTTTTTCTTCTTTTTTTACTCATTGACAGCCTATCACCTGGCAGGAGTTTGCTAACATCCACCCATTTGTGCCGCTGGACCAAGCAGAGGGTTATCAGCAGCTCTTCCAACAACTGGAAAAAGATCTTTGTGAGATCACAGGATATGACAAGATCTCCTTTCAACCAAACAGGTACAGCAAGTACTGCATCTGCTGAAATGATTTGCCAATTGCTGCTATCTTCATTTTATTGAAGAATGACACATCATACTTTTTATCTAATTGTAGTTTACAGATTTACCATTGTGGAACATCCAGTAGTTAGAGAAGTTAGAGTAGCTAGTTCTTGTTTTGACTTGCATTAGAGCAGCTATAAACAGTCATTCCCTTACCAGCCTCTCTTTATGTTTTTTTTCTTTTCGCTCACACATGTTAGCGAAAAACCAGGAAGTCCTCTGTCCTGGAAACTCGTTCATTACTAAGACAAAGTGCTGATACTGGCGACTCTTCATAAATGTCTCCTTAGAGATAACTTAATCAAACCAAAAATATGTTTTCTTTGTTAATGAACAACACATTTTTTAATCTGTTTATTATTAGGCTTAGGTTATGAGGACTGTCTGCTATACGAGTCCCTATGAATGAGTTGTTACTATAGAAATCATAATGTAGAGTTGCAAACTCCCACTGCAAATCAGGTTTTTTCTCAAAATGTACAGACTTTTCAGCCAACAAATCAAACAAAAGCGATTGAAATAGTTCAACACAATGAATGCTTCAAGTGGTTTAATGCTTCAAAATGCAATTTATAATGACTTCTCCAGTCTCAAAATTATTCACCCTCTTCATGGCAAGCATCTTTAGTACTTAGTAGACACCCTTTTGCTGTTATGACCTGCTGCGAACAAGATGCAGAGCTTCTGGAAGCGTTCCTGAGGAATCTTAGCCATTCCTCATGAGCAATGGCCTCCAGTTCAGTAATATTCTTGGGTTTGCATGCTGCAACCTCCTTCTTCAAATCTCGCCAGAGATTTTCTATGGGGTTCAAGTCAGGTGATGGTGATGGCCATGTAGAAACTTCCAGGACTTCTTCTGCAACCAAGCCTTGGTGGAATTTGAGGTATGCTTGTATGCCACAGACGGCATGACGTTTTCTCCTAGGATTTCCTGATACTTCAATGAATCCACTGAAGTATCACACACTGCAGGTTTCCAGTGCCAGAGGATGCAAAGCAGCCCCAAAGCATCACTGAGCCACCACAGAAATAGTGTTCTCTCTTCATTCTTCTTATTCCACACATACCACTGATCCATCGTGCCGAAAAGTTCAAGTTTTATTTCATCGCTCCACAGAACAGAATCCCAAAACTTTTGTAGCTTATTTATGATTTTGAGCCAACTTTTCTTGTGCTTTTGGGTCAGTAGTAGTGTATGTCTGGATTTCTGGCATGGAAACCTTCTGCATTTATTATGGGCCTTACTGTGCTCATTGAAACTGAAAGTGCCTGTTGCCACCAAGTCTTGCTGCAGGTCTTTTTCAACCTGCCTTCTCAGAAATCTGGTTGCAGCCGTTGATGGCTGCCTTTTTCTGCCCCGTCCAGGTATTGTACACTCAACAAACCCCTAGCCAGTTCAGATATTTCATGTGTTCCAGCTCTAGCACACCTGGTGCAACTAATGAAACCCTTGATTAGTTGCATCAGGTGTGCGTGAGACAACACCTGTTTTGCATATTTGTGCTGTCGTGAAGGATTCTATTCAGGTGGTTGAATAATTTTGAAACTGTAGAAATCATTATAAGTCGCATTTTTCAGTTGAATTCGGGGAAACCACTTGAAGCATTCATTGTGTTGAACTATTTCAATTGCTTTTGTTTGATTTGTTCATTGCAAACAATTAATTTAATTAAACGGCACTGTGATATGAGGGCTGTTAATGTTTGGTGAATCTTCAGACAACCCCAGCACAGATTGATTAACACTTAATACAGTCATGCTGCACTTTATCCTCAGGGAGATATTGTCCTTAAGAACTTTGAACTGTGATCTGCTGAGTCAGAGTTGCGTGCCAGCCTGAATCTTGTGTTGCTTTTCCATACAGTGGTGCTCAGGGAGAGTATGCTGGCCTGGCTGCTATCAAAGCCTATCTGAATTCCAAAGGAGAATCCCACAGAAGTGTGAGTGTCTATATACATGTAATCAGTAGGTAACTAATCTAAAACAGAACCCACATAAATTGATCAAGCCACAGAACAAAAGGAAGACCATGACTAGCTGGGAACAGATGAAACCTTTACAGATGATTGTCCGTCTTTGAATTATCTGAATGCCTGTTTGCACCGGTACACAGTGGGAAAGAGATAAGGACAGGAGTATTACATAACAACCAATTTAGTTTGGTTATGCCTGACAAACCCACAAATAGATTAAACTTGTAACCGTCATGGAATTGTTCATTTTTGGCAGTTCAGCACTTTGCATATATTGTAACTTAAGAACTGCAATCTACTGTGCTTGTTCTGAACTGAATAAATGGTCAGACAATGATAAAAATGACAGGGCTGAATACTTGCACAAGCAGACGATGGTAGCGTGAGACAGAGGAAGAAATACTGTTCAAGATAATCCCTATCACTTGTTCCATTGTTTTGTATTCTAGGTTTTAACACTCACTTGAAATCATATCTTAGATAGTGGACAGTACATCTGAAACAGCCAAGGTCCAAACTGCCATGGTTGAGCAAATAAAATGTACAACAACCAGCACATTGCAGGAGCTTGCAGTATTTTTGCTTCCATGCAAAATTCCATATTTGGTGTTGTGTTTTTTTTTTTTCTTTTTTTTTTTTCCCCCCATATTAATAACCTGAGGGGCATTGACTAGTTTGCCTTTCGTGATCATGAAGCATGAAAAGGTTTCTGTGGAGCAGTATCCTTGTACGGTTAAATAGTTTTAATTGGTTTTGTAGTTGAAAATCAAATTTTGAAGTCTTATTAAGAATGTTGTTTATTGATGTCCACATATCACTGATAGGTTTGATTTCGATGTAATCAGAGCTCTGATAGATTTGATAATTCAAGTTAGACTCTGGATATTGTACAAGTTGTATACAAATTGTCTTTTTTAGCACCGGTTATAAAAATAACATTTATTTTTACTGCTCATCAGCAGTAACACTGCTGATGAGTCCTGACCCATTCTAATTTTAGCCTTTTAATGTACATCTATTAGAGTTTGTCTGTCAAATGCCATAAAAAAATGTAAACATAAGTGTCATGTCCACACAGCTCCAAAAATGTCTTGGCTTATTGTCTGTGTTTAAATCTCAGGTGTGCCTGATTCCCAAGTCTGCTCATGGAACGAACCCTGCCAGTGCTCAAATGGCTGGTATGAAAGTCCAGGTTGTGGAGGTGGACAAAGATGGCAGCATTGATGTGGCTCACCTGAAGGCAATGGTACAGGATTATACTATATAAGAATCTTGTTTTTCTGTCTTATTCGACCGAGTACAATGAGGTTTGGCTGCCTCTTCATCACTGACTACTATATTAACATATAGGGCATATAGTGCTTCTGTAAGGCTTAATATATAATGTGTACTTGGTTATTTATTTTTGTAGCTGCCATTTTTGTGCTACTTGTATTAATAAGGAAAATGTTATGCAAAACAAGTTCACACATACAGTGCATCCGGAAAATATTCACAGCGCTTCACTTTTTCCACATTTTGTTATGTTACAGCCTTATTCCAAAATGGATTAAATTCATAATTTTCCTCAAAATTCTACAAACAATACCCCATAATGACAACATGAAAGAAGTTTGTTTGAAATCTTTGCAAATTTATTAAAAATAAAAAACAAAAAAAAAGCACATGTACATAAGTATGCACCTTTGCTCAATACTTTGTTGACGCACCTTTGGCACCAATTACAACCTCAAGTCTTTTTGAGTATGATTCTACAAGCTTGGCACACCTATTTTTGGGCAGTTTCTCCTATTCTTCATTGCAGGACCTCTCAAGCTCCATCAGGTTGGATGGGGAGCGTCGGTGCACAGCCATTTTCAGATCTCTCCAGAGATGTTCAATCGGGTTCAAGTCTGGTCTCTGGTTGGGCCACTCATGGACATTCACAGAGCTGTCCTGTAGCCACTCCTTTATCTTGGCTGTGTGCTTAGGGTCGTTGTCCTTTTGGAAGATGAACCTTCGCCCCAGTCTGAGGTCTAGAGCGCTCTGGAGCAGGTTTTCATCAAGGATGTCTCTGTACATTGCTGCATTCATCTTTCCCTCAATCCTGACTAGTCTCCCAGTTCCTGCTGCTGAAAAACATCCCCACAGCATGGTGCTGCCTCCACCATGCTTCACTGTAGGGATGGTATTGGCCAGGTGATGACTGGTGCCTGGTTTCCTCCAGACATGATGCTTGCCATTCAGGCCAAAGAGTTCAATCTTTGTCTTGGTCTTGGTCTGGTCAACAATGTTTCGCTTCTTTAACTCCGGAACATCTCCTGGAGGTGGGCGCAGTGCAACTCTCAGCAACTAGACCTTGGGTTAGGTGTTACTACCCCAACACTACCCTTTCTCCTCACCCAGAGCCAAAAGCTGCTTTTCTAGGCCTCTTCAGCCAGGTCTTTCAGGGCCTTCTTTTGGTTAGCTCCAGTAACTCCCATATTCCTCAGGAGGCGAACAGTTGATGTTCCAACAAACCCGGGTAGATGATGGTTCTCCAGCCAGCCTCCTTACATTCAGCGACAAGTTCGGAGTGTTTCAGCCTCTTCCTCTCAAAGGCAGCTTCTATTCCTTCCTTCCAAGGGACCGTTAGCTTGATGAGGAGCCCAGTCTCGGTGCCAATGGACCACATCACTGTGATCTCACAGGGAACTGGAGCTTCCTGCCAAGTTCGACTCTCATTCTCCAGTCCTGGGTGAAAAGGAACTTTCCTTGATGGAACTCTTGGCATGGTGCTTATGTTGCCCCCTTCTTTTCTGACAAATTGGATGTGCTGACACCCTGATGAAAGATGACCACTGCTGATGACCTGTCTGAGCTTCTCCAGCATCTCAGCCAATCTGCTCAGGACTTGATCATGTTGCCACCTAGATCACATAGATCTTATAATGCTCGTCTTCCATCTTTGTCACCTCAGACACTACCAGTTCTTTCCTCTCTTTGCTCCTGACCTTGGACCATACCCGCAGAGCTTCTTGCCACCCAAGACATGTCCTTCCTGTCAGGACTCTGCCAGTGATCTGTGTTGCAGCCTGCTAATTGCCAGATCGACTTCAGCATGGGCTTTCCATTTGTGGCCCTTGTGGACCTGGACATTTATACTCCGTACTCCTGGTCATTAGACTCTCTCAGCTGTAACACTTGCCTGGTCTTCTCCTGCTTGTGGCCCATGCTGATGGTTTGCAGCGGCAGCTGTTAGATGTTCTATCCTGACCAAGAGACTTTGAGACTTGGCGTGCTTTATCTTCATCCATGCCCAGGACATCAGTTCATCAATCCTTTTTAGCACCCTAGCTGTGCATGGTGCTGTTGGCAGGAGGCCAGTAACATCATCCATGTAGCTGCTCAGGGGGGCAGTTTCTGTCCAGATGGCAATCTGACTCATCCCACCAACTGTCTTGCTCCAGTGAGTATAACCTCAAAGGCAATACAAACAATATAGGGGAGATTGAGCATCCCATGGCAATTTCTACCTCCAGCTGCCACCATCCGGCAGTGAAGTCTTGGAGGGCAAAGCTCATCTGCAGGTCCTTGAAGTAATTGGAGACCAGGCTCCTGATGTCAGGCATGTGGAAGAACTCAGTAGCATGCTTGATTAGCTGATGTGGCACTGATCCATACGCATTCTCAAGGTCAAGCCAAACAATGTGCAGATCTGCTCCCAAATCACAGACGAGTGCTCCACACATTCTGGAAAACCTGGGACCCCCATCTTCTGGTAGCTGGAATCAACATGGCCATTCTCTGTGATGTAGCTAGTTATTCTCTGTGCCAAAACGGAGAAGAACTTTCCTTCAACGTTGAGCAAGGCAATGCTCTTGAATTGGCTGATCACTCTAAAGTCCTTTTCCCTGGTGGATTCGCAGTCCCCTAAATGTGGTCATCTTTTTCCACCCACACCCGTATATCCGCAGGCTCCTCTTGTTATCCATATTCATTCACGTTGTTTCCATATGATCCATCCGATAAGGCCCATCTTTCATCCCGCCTCTCGGAAAGGCCTATGGGTTGTCTTCTCTATGTTGACTTTATAGTAAATATGGCGTTTCTGTCTTGGAGACTACTGGGTTGTTACCAGATGCCCATTCTCAGTGTGGTCTTTCCTGGCTTTCCTCCAGTCTTCCCTGTACTCCAACTGCCCTATTCACAATAGTCACCGGGTTTCCAGCTATGAATACAAGTGTGAATGATGATAAGGCTGAAAATTATCTGTTAAGGTCTGCAGATAAGTCCCAGATTTGCAATGTTACATGTTATGAAGTCTGAAACAAATCTATAACAAGTACTTACTTTATACCATGGAGTTGCCTTTCTTACTGGACATTTTATTATAGATTCCTTCAACTTTTCCATCAACAGGTTGATAAACACAAAGCAAACCTGGCTGCCATAATGATCACATATCCCTCAACTAATGGTGTGTTTGAGGAGAATGTTAGTGAAGTGTGTGAGCTCATTCACCAGAATGGCGGACAGGTCTATCTGGATGGAGCTAACATGAACGCACAGGTTAGGAAAAACATCCCTTAACAAAACTGTTTGAACTTGAAAAGATTCCAATTTACGCTAACATATAATTAACATAATTATGAGCATAATTTGTATGCTCATGTTCTGACATGTTCTAATAGGTGGGATTATGTCGGCCAGGTGATTATGGCTCAGATGTTTCTCACCTGAATCTTCATAAAACCTTCTGTATTCCTCATGGAGGTGGAGGCCCCGGTATGGGTCCAATTGGAGTGTAAGTTCAAGTTTCTCTTTCTAATATTATTGAGTCATTTTTGATATTCTAGTTAGGTTTATATCTGTGCAACTGCACTGTTCACAAAAGATATGTTAAAAATATACTGTGGGTGTATATTGCAGCAAGACAGCTATCTGAAATGTTCAGATGCATCAAAATGGATAAAGAATCATTTTATAATCAACAGAGGGGGAAAAGAAATTTGGGGAGAACTTGACTTATGAGTTTTTGCTCATAGTTTTCAAACCTGATTTAAAGAAGTGTATGAATTTCTTTAATTTAGAACAGATACAGGGTGTCTTAAGTCCATAATCACAGGTGGAAATTGAAGGGGGAAAAAATTTCAAAACGAAAGCTTTCATTTACAGAACTTCCTCAATATAATGTTTGATGTCCTTTGACTCAAATTATTTGGAGTCATTGTTTCTTGCTCAGATGCATCATGGTCTTTAAAAATATAAAAATACACATTAGCCCTATGATGTTTGACTTATGGGACACCCTGTATATTAAGAAATATTAACAAATGTAACTTGTAATGTAACTTTTTTTTTTTTTTCCTTCAGTTTTTGTAATTTTTTGTTGTGATAATGACGGAACACACACACTAAATGTCGTGTTGCTATTTATTTATTTGTTTGTCTGTCCTGTTCAAATGTGTGCACTCAAAGTCATACGCCAAAGTGAAGTCTGTGTTTATAAACTTTTGACAATTTTCAGGAAGGAGCATCTTGCCCCATTCCTGCCAAGCCACCCAGTGGTCAACATGCAGTGCAGCAACACAAGTTCACTAGGCACCATCAGTGCTGCCCCCTGGGGTTCTAGTGCCATCCTGCCCATCTCCTGGGCCTACATAAAGGTAATGTGACTCTGTCAGCCAGGGGGACGGCTATTAGCAGAACATGATGATAAATTAGTGTGGCTTTTAAGATAATAATAATAATAATAATAAACTTTTTATTGTTTAATGTTTTTGTAGATGATGGGTGCTAATGGCCTGAGGCATGCAACAGAGGTGGCAATCCTTAATGCCAACTATATGGCAAAGAGACTAGAAAGCCATTACAAGGTCCTCTTCAGGGGCTCTAAAGGTGAATACCAGTTTTGATGGATAGTGTCATTATACTTGCTGGTAGGTTAGAGGTTTTTTTAATAGAGATTTTTCTGAAAAACAAACGCTTTCTTTACAGGTTTCGTTGCTCATGAATTTATTTTGGATGTTCGACCATTCAAGAAGACTGCCAACATCGAGGCAGTGGATATTGCCAAAAGATTACAGGATTATGGTACAGGATTATCAACTTTTTAAGAACTCAGCTTTTCCTCTGAAATTAATCGTGTACAAGTATTAATTATTAGTAATGTACTAAATTTCTGAAACATTTGCTAGGTTTCCATGCTCCTACCATGTCATGGCCTGTGACTGGAACACTAATGATTGAACCCACTGAGTCGGAGGACAAGGCTGAGCTGGACCGTTTCTGCGACTCTCTGCTGGCCATTCGACAGGAAATTGCGGACATCGAGTCAGGCAGGATGGATTCTAGAGTTAACTCATTAAAGGTACACAATCGCTGTATAGTTGAGCTAATTGCTTTTAAGTATTCTGCAATAAATGAACACTGAACAATGCAATGGTTGGCCATAAAGACTCAACATAGTGATGATGTACACAGATGGCTCCTCATTCTCTGGCATGCATTGCTTCAAGCAAATGGGACAGACCCTACTCTAGGGAGTCTGCTGCTTTCCCAATGGTATGTATCTTATTCCTTTTGAGTATTCAGGACAAATTTATTATATAATCTATACAAAAAAATATTTACTTTACAACTGGAACCAACATTTATTGTCTTATTGCAGCCTTTTGTGAGACCTGAAACCAAGTTTTGGCCTACAATTTCGAGGATTGATGACATCTATGGTGACCAGCATCTCGTGTGCACCTGCCCCCCGATGGACAGCTATGAATCTCCGTATGAGGAGTGCGCATCCTCGTGACCACCTCCCAACAAACATTCTTCACTCACTTTCACCAAATAATACAGCTTCAGCACATACAACACATCTGTCCTTTTGAATTCTGTGTTTAATTTCATCTGGTGCCTTGTTTTTGTTCTGCACATTATATACTGCTCTCTTTAGGTTTACTAAAACAACTTATTCCTTGACTAAACTTCATTCCTTGAATCAACTTATATACTTGATTTAGTGATCAGCTTGCACAGGTTTGTTATATTTTATTCCATGTATAAACAAAAAACTCTGAAATGTGTAAGGATTTTCTTTTGAGTGTATGTAGATGTAACCTGATGTCTCTGTTCTCAATGTCCACATTGATTTTATTGTTTTTAATAAATGTAACAATTACAAAACAAATTAAGTATCATGTCCCTGTTTATTAAAATTTACTAAATGTTTTAAGTCAATGATTATGACTAAGCAAAATTCGTATTTACATAATTTTAAAAAACAAGTTTTGGGTTTTTTTTTTTTTTTAAACTAGGGTGGGGGGTTAATTGTTTCATATTGACTATCCTTTCTCTTCCACAAATTGCCAAGAACTATTCCTAAGAATAACAAAAGTCCTAAATTACGATTGGAGGCGAACTTCTTCCAGCAATCCTCAGGACTGTTGATGTCCAAAGAATAAATCTGTAAGTCACACCATTTGGAAGGAAAAAAATGGTTAGACACTACTTTATAACATTACTGCATCTTAATATAACAATTGTGTGGTTTCATTTCTTAAAATTAATGGAAAAATAAAAATAAGTTTCAAAATCTTGAACCATACTAACCTGTCGTGCTAGATGAAGAGCAACTGCAGACACGGCTACATAGTACGGCATGGTCTGGTTTGCATTAGTGCCTACCAGTATTAATCCAGACAGCATGGCCACAGTGAAGGCACTCAGCCAGGGCTTGGTGTGTTCCTGAAATCTCAGGGCTGTGGACTTCACACCCAACTTAACATCATCCTCTTTGTCCTGTTCAGTACAGAATATTGAGTTTAGAAATCCCAAATTCATGCACACAAACCAGGTACCCTGCTATTCAAACCATGCTACAAAGCATCATCACTTTACAATACAATAAACTAGAAAGTACCTGATGGGCATAGATGGTATCGTATATCAGCGTCCACATCACGCCAGAGAAATACAGAGGCAGACACACGAACCAGTCACATGATCCCATCACGGCTGACCAGCCAAGCAAAGCTCCCCAGTTAAAGGTAAGGCCTAGCAAGAAAAGTGTCTTAAGACTTTGCACTAATCTAATTTACACAGTAAAGGAAAAGTCCTCCCTGAAACACATTAAATTATGTTTATATTGAAATATTTGTGACGCGATTAGTGATTTTTTTTTGGTGCTAATTTTTTGGTTGGGGCTTTATTTTCATTAATCCTGTGAAACGTTAGAGGTTATGTGTCGCACCCATGTCACAGGGAACAGTGTTAGTGCAGTTACAATGCTGTTTAATAGGAGAACAAATCTCACACATAAGGGATAATGGTCAGGTTTAGCGGTTAGCTGCTAATAAAAGAGCAAGAACTTCTCATTCACCATTTTCCAGTTATGTTCAAGGTAATATTAATGAGAACTTAATGCTCCAGAATGCAATGCAGTTGCACTGAGTGACGGCAAAGACTCGACTCGGCTAGTTAGTGATCTACAAGATGAGAAGCATGATACGATTAACAGTGGTATTAACAAGCAAGTTGAAGCTTTGGAAGCTGATCTGTTTGGGGCAGAGTGTACAGATGAGGAGTTGAGAAAGCTGGACAGATTAAAGTACTAAAGCGCTGCTGCATTGCTCTCTTTAGGTAAAGCTGAAGCAATGGTTAAATCCCACTGACACCACTATCAGTAGGTAGTCAAATGGCATTGTGCATAATGTAGTAAAAATAGACCAACATGTTGATGGAAGGAGAAGAACTAAAAAGTAAACTGAGAATTTGACACTGAATATCACGTGTTATAAACTATAAAGATTAAGATGCAAGTCATTCAGGGTGGACTTTTCCTTTAAATTAGTATATGTTGAAATGTGAGTGTTGTAGAAGATACCCAAGAAGAGCTGAGGCCAGTATGTTATTCTCTTCATTAGAGGGTAGGTGACAACTAGCGATAACGAGGCGACACCAAGGGCTATGCTGAAACACACCAATTGAAATGTTATACAGTGTTTGCACTGTACTGCACTGTATTGCATTGACATCATCGACCGAGTAAGTGACAGGTGACACTAATGTAAAACTAAAATGAATAAAATGTTACTGGAATGAAAGAACTAGAAAGCCATTAGAGTGGGTGAAAACACTAAAAACCATCCATCCATCTTCACACAGGGTCGCAGGGATTCGAATCCCCAACTAAAAACCACTCAAATTAAAATAATAGGTACAATATAAGATAAGTGAAGTACCTGTAATTGTTGAGACACAGCAGGACCCCCAGAGCTAAGCTCAACTGGCCTCCCAGGAAGACCAGCGCCTGGAACTGAGAGATCTGTCCTGCAGCTATGGGCCGCGTGGCTGTCCGGGACACCTGAAGAGTAGAAAGTAGTACAAGACCTTAAACAACATCAGATGACTTACAATTACTTACAACTCACTTTTACCCATCACTACCAAAACATGATTTGATAATGTGAAAATGAGCCATGTAAAGGAATTACAGAAGCTATACAAACTCTTATCAGTTGAGAAGAGTAAAGCTTAGAGTGGCCTAAAACAGACTGTTGAACCAGTGATAGAAAGAAGAAGAAAAAAAAGACATTTACAGCAGCTTGAAAGCCCTGATGTTGCTTCTGTGAAGTAGTAAGACTACAGTGGTATGGCCACATAAATTACAAAGAGTTTAAGACATAATAAAAGAGAATATAGACCATATGAAGCTATAGGGAAGAATAAAAAAAAAGAAGATGCAAAAGTGAATACAGAAAGAACTGGCTTTGGTCTGATACTTAACTTTTAGTAAATGCGTCACTAAAGTATTGAACTGAAAGTGGACTTTTAAACAGGATATTGATAACAAGCACACTAACAAATCCACCATGGAATAGCTCAAAAAGAGCAATGGAGGGTTATGGAATGGCCTAGTTAAAAGACCAGATTTGACTCCCATTGAAATGTTGTGGGGGGGGGAAACATGCAAGAAAGGGTTAAACATACAATCAGGCTGAATTAAACTGAATAACAGTTGCATTCCAGCGGCACATGAAAAGAATACCTTCTTGTCGAAGTCTCTGTCCCACATGTCATTAATGCTACAGCCCGCTCCTCTCATCAGCAGAGCTCCAGTCCCAAACAGTGCAAGCATGTGTAGGTCAGGCAGGCAGCCCGGGTCCGCCGCCAGCCCAATGCTCCATGTACACGGCAGATACAGCAGCCATGTCCCTACCAACACAAACCACATAAAACAGTCAGTGACACATGTATAATATTGCTGAGGTGATGTGAGGTCCTGTGATGTCTGGACTGTTTTGATAACAATGTACTCAGACATGTGTTTGCTTCACATAAGCTCACCAATCGGTTTGTCCAATCTCATTAAGCGGAGGTATGGCTGAACAGACACTGGAGATGCATCTACTATCCCTGCAGGACTCAGGCTGAAAGATCTTTTGTTGTTAAGACCATAGCGAAGGATGTCTGACAAACTCCTTCTCTGTTTCTGAAAGTCTCTCTTAATAAAACAGGATCCTGATGCAAGTGAAACAGTACTGTAATCTCTCCTGTCCTTCTGGAGAGTCGTAAAACAAGTGAAACACGTCTGTGATGGAAGTCTGCGTAGTGGGTGTGAGCTAAGCAGTGTCAGTATCTTAGCACACATCATCTTGAATACTGTGACAATGACAGCTGCCTACATGTCAATGAACACCTGAAACAGAACAAAAAACAAAACAAAAAAACATGGGGAATTTCTTTATTCAAATGCTTTTCAGTCTGTTTATTATTTAGTATCTTAGTGTGTTTCCTTTTCCACAACTGTAAAGTGACCTTGGGATTGGGTAAGGTGCTATATAAATGAAACGTATTTTATTACTATTATTTTTATTATTATGTGCTGTTTTTACTGTTATATACTACTATGTGCTGCCGAAGCCACCACGTAACTTTTACAGGTCCATATTTTAATTATGGAAGTAAGTTAAATAAATAAATAAATAAAATAAATCCACAGCAAACTAAATAACACTATCATTCATTTGGATGATTTTCTGCTTGTAACTTACTGATTACTTATAAGAGCAAGTGTAACTCATTCACCATACTGAGATTTCATTAACAACCGTCACCTTTACTGTTTACATTCTTTCCACCGTGTAACAGCTAACGAGCTGAATGAACAGCTAATGAACATTTGCTAAACAGCTACAAGTTAACATGCTATGTCACAAAGATGGACTGAAGCCACTTTAAATATACAACATCAACACAGTTCTAAAAATACTTTAATTACTGTCTGATGTACGTATTTTCCGACTTACATTAATGTTGTGACATGTAGGTAACGTGAAGGATTTGTGTGCTGTAGGTAAATTGTCCCGTCGGAAACATCGAATTGCTACTAGGTTCCGCTGAGGAAAAAATGCTTACAATTATAATTAAAATATTTAATTAGAATATAAATTTCTCTAATTTTATGCTATTATTTATATTATGTTTACAACATTAACACTGTTCTTCATGCATCCTGTTTTAATGTTTAATAACATTTTAATTTTGATGTTTTTTTTTTATTTTCATGGTGCATGTTGAATATGTAGCCTAAAATAAAATCTGAATTATTCTGCGACACCTTAAATGATTTAGCTGACTTTGGAAAATCCTGAATCCAGATTTTAATATAACTTTAAAGTAACTACTGTAGTAAACAGCTCGTCACCATAAGCTACACCGCGAGGTTGTTTTCAGCGCCCTCACGTGGTCATGTGTATACATTACAGTAAATATTGCGTAGAACTTTACAGTTTACAGGGGAAAATATCTTCTTTCTTTCTTTCTTTCTTTCTTTTTCTTAAATCCGTTATTAACATATTGCCCTCACGCCTTTTTTTTTTAGTTGAATAACGCAAAGATCAACAAAATGAGGATATCATATAGGCCTACTTAAAGACATTAATGTACACAATATAATATAATATAAAGTATAAATGAGATAAATGTAACTCGCCCTGGATAAGGGCGTCTGCCAAATGCCGTAAATGTAAATGTAAAGTAAGTAAGTAAGAAAGTAAGTACATTTTATTCATAAAGCACATTTAAAACACCGTCCTTTGACCAAAAAAATGTACAAAGTGCTATATATACAATATAAATAAATCAACACCAGGGGTAGTTTATAAACAAACAAACAAATAAATAAATAAAATATAATAAAATAAAATAATTGACTTTTAGACTATTTATTTATCCATCCATTTTCTGTACCGCTCATCCTATACAGGGTCGCAGGGCCTGGAGCCTATCCCAGGGAGCTCGGGGCACAAGGTGGGGGACACCTTTAGTGGGGTGCCAATTCATTGCAGGGCACAATCACACACATTTTCACACACTACGGACAATTTGGAAATCAGCCTATAATGCATGTCTTTGGACTGGGGGAGGAAACTGGATTACCCGGAGGAAACCCCTGAAGCACAGGGAGATGCAAACTCCGTGCACACAGGATGGAGGTTGATATGAACCCCCAACCCAGAGGTGCGAAGCAAACGTGCCCCCCTCCATTTATTTATTTGTTTGTTTGTCTGTTTGTTGTGTTCGACATCTAGAAGAAAGAGTCCATGATTTAAACAGTATTCCTGTTGCATGAGGTATAGCCTACACATAGTTAACTACAGTATTATAATAATAGTTTCTTTTTTCCAAATAGTAGATAGAAAGAAAAATAGATGTAATATTTATCACTTCACATATGAAACTCTGTCCTTTCTGTTTCTCCTTTTCCAAACTTCCTTTTTACGTCCCAAATATTTTTTGAAACCGGACACGACTTCCTGGTTGTTGAAACGAGGCTACATTCCAGACTGAGTACTGAACTACACCGCGTTACTGCGCACTATTCCGCCTTATTGTTTAGTGCGGAAGTGCTGTAGAGCTGGACTACTGACTGTGTCAGTACATGTCACGAGTGCTTTCATTCAAACGCACAGGACTGAGGGACAGACAGAAGCTGAAGGTAATCGTCTGCTTCTTTAAACAACCTGCAGTATTTTATTTTTTAAATACTGCGGCTAAAGCAAACAGTGCGACTCAGACAACTGTCTTCAGTAACGGTTTGTCTTCATGCTACACTGTTTCGAGCAGTAGTCTCGTTTATATCCAGTATTAATGTCCAGAATAATATATACAGTGTAATATATCCAGTATTAATATCTAGTAATCTAGTATAATACATCTCGTGTATCTCCACGTGTGTTTACTTCACTTCCCTACCTTGAGAAATAGGGACTTGAAGAGGGTCCGAACTCCCATTATATATTTCCAGTTTTCAAAACTATTAAAGTTTTATATATATATATAGTTATAATCAATGCATAATATGCATAATAACTACGCATAATAATCAATGCATATTACAACCTTGCTGAAAATACCCCCCAATAGAACCCACATCATAGAATTTATAATGGTTATAAAAGAGATTGTGTTGGTTTTAATGGAAACTGTAATGGTCCCTGTGGGTCTTTACTGGTAGTTTGTTGCCTTCTGTTGGTGGCATGTTATGTCTACTGGATACAATTAACGACCAGTTATGTTAATGGTTTTAATGGTTAATGGTTTGTAATTGTACTTATAGTGGAAGCCATTAGAATTTCTGTGAGGGTTTCTATTGCTTTTTGGGGTTGGGGATGACACTGTTCCAGCAGGGTTATTTATATTACTAGAATCAGCCCAGAAATGAAATATCCCACTTTGATAGTATCAGAAACAAGTAGAGTATGAGAATTATTCAAACGTGCTTTTCTTTACTTTCTAAATAAGTAAAACATTTATGTGAGCGGTGAGTACACAGAATCAGTCATATATGTATTAGTATTGTACCTCTAACTGATTGAGATCAATTTTATGAGAGTGAAAAAGTCCCTGAACAATAACAAAGTAACAATGATAACTTTGTTGACATTTGAGCATCATCGAGTATTTCCTGGTAGAGCTTTAAGGACTCACTTCCTTATTAATACCAAGAACTGATTGGTAGTACTTGCCAATTTTGCAGGTTTATTATTGCACTTATTTATTATTTCACTTATTGTCATTGAAAGCAGTGTCATCTCAGTGACCCCAGGAGATGCTTTGAGGATCCTCCAAGGTTGTTCACTTTTGAAGAGGCCAGTGAAGGGAAGAGTGATGGCAGGAGAGAAGAGTTCTCCAGATGACAGACACTCTTCCAGAGTCATTCGGGTGGTGTTTCTGGCTCTTCTACTGGACCTACTGGGGTTCACAGTAATCCTCCCCCTTCTCCCCTCCATCTTAGATCACTACAGTGAAACAGGGGTAAGATTTCTCGTAGGCTATAGTTAAAAAGTAGTTAAAACATTTTTAAAGAGATTTTGCCCATCATCATCTGATGCCAAAACTGACTACTTGCATTAAGTGTATATACTAGCATGACTCAGTTGTGGGTTTGTGCTTGCACAAGTGTAGAAGAAGTCTGCTTGAGCCGAGAGCAGTTTATTAATGTTTACAAATATTTCCTTAATCTATATACGAGTCATGAGAAATGCACCAGACTTTGTGCACCAGATGGTGTAAGATGTGATGTGGTTTGTAGCATTGTTCAGCTTCTAACAGCATCAAAGTGTACCTTTTCTTTTTTTAAATAAAATCTGGTGAAAAGATTTTTTGATCAAATATTAGATAAAAACTTTAATAGATATTAAAGTTGGATGTTTTTTTTTGTACCAAGCCAGATTCAGAATCTAATGTTGTACAGTACAATGATTTTTTGTTTTGTTGTTATGTCAGGATAATAAAGTATATGTTTTTAGTGTAAACTGCCACTTAATGTAAATATTTAAGGGAACAAAAAATTCTCATATTGACATTTTACCTCAGACCTTTTTTTTCTTTTCTTTTTTTTCCCTTTTAATTATTGAAACAGGATAATGTGTATCTGTCGCTACAAAGCATTGTGGACTGGTTCCGGGGCACTGTCGGAGTTCCTTTGGACAGAAAATACACCAATGTACTTTTTGGAGGTAATATTTACACATATTTTAGTTTCTGGATCTGTATCTCCCAAGCAGCTTGTGTCCCATAGTGAATGAATAATTTCTTTCTTTCTTTTTTTTTTTTTTTTACTTCTTAGGACTGATTGGCTCAGTCTACTCTTTATTGCAGTTCATTTTCTCTCCTGTGATGGGAGCTGCATCTGATCAGCATGGCAGAAGACCACTGCTACTTTTAACTACTGTGAGAAGATTAGATTTTAATATGAAGCTGATCTAAAGTCAGTGATTGTCAATAGGCTTCACATGTAATCTTTGCTCAGACTGACCTTCTGAAAATTAATTATTCTCTGTGTTGCCTAGGCAGGGCTGATTTTCTCCTACATTCTGTGGGCTGTTTCTCACAGCTTCAGTGTTTTTCTCCTGTCTCGTGTGGTGGGAGGAATCTGTAAGGGCAACGTCAGCCTCTGCACTGCTGTTGTTGCAGACCTGCCTTGCCCTAAAGCGAGAAACAGAGGAATGGTGAGTCATTGGTTTAATTACAACTGTGTCTGTGTTTCAGGAGGAGATCTAAAAGCCCTTGTAGATGTTTATGTGGTTAGTGTGATGACTGACCTGTTCCTTTTTGTGCTGTTTTCATATTAGGCAATGATTGGTGTTGCTTTCTCTTTGGGCTTCACTCTGGGTCCGTTAATGGGCGCCTACTTTGCGCTGAGGCCAGTGGACGCTGAGTTGTTTTATCAAGGCCCTGCTCTACTGGCAGTTCTCTTCTCTGTAGCAGACCTGCTGTTCATTTTTCTCATGCTTCCAGAGACTTTGCACAAGGCAAGAAAAAAAATAAGAAACATTATATGATTTGTAATTATCCCATGCACTAATATGATAATTACTCATAATTTTGGTGGATAAATAATACTTCATCTATGAGTCATTTTTACAAAAATCCTTTTTGTTTGTTTTAACGTAGGGCACCTCAGAGCCCACAGGTGTTCAGGAGATAGGAAACCTGCTCAACCCAGTGGCCCTTTTCAACTTCTCTGCGGTCACAAGAACAAAGGAGCCACCCTCCATACAACGTAGGCTCATACAGTATACTGTACATTTAAATCCCATATCAGTAGCTTCTTACTGTTGTCTAATAGCTTCTGTGTTGAACTTAGTCTTCATTACAAAAATGCCCTATTCCACCTTCAGATCTCAATCCAATTATAAACTCTTATGTTTTCAAAAAATGGCAAACCATTTGGGATCAATGTAGTACAAATAAACTTCACAAAATCAGCCCTGTTGTTGGTAGAAAAGGTTGTTTCTACTTGGATAATTGCTAGGACCGTATCATCTACACCTGTTGCCGAATACGTCACTCCAGACTCACTCACAAATTTCTGTTAATAGGTAAAGATCCTCCTTTATGCCCCATATGACAAAGTCCAATATCTCTGAGGCATATTTTAATGGACTGTGATGGTTTAAGCTGTTTCCCATCATATAAATAGCCATGTTAGCGGGCATGGACTTAAACTAAAAACAAACAAACAAACAGTTTGTAAAAATAAGAATGGTATTCAGCATAGTTCTGAGATTATTGAATGACCTCTTTCTGCCACATTCCTTTAGGTGGTTTGACTTGAGTAGGTGTAAGTATTGCACACACTTTATGAAATAGACTGTTACAGAAATGCTGCAACCCAGTGTGGTTTTACTTTCATACTCAACCATCACAGTGTGTTCCTTACACTGACTTTCTGTTTTTTCTTCATATTGTTATTGCTACACTAGGGATGCGCAACCTTAAGGTACTAGGCTGGGTGTATTTCGCATACCTCTTCCTTTTCTCTGGTCTTGAGTTCACACTGAGCTTCTTAACTCATCAACGCTTCCAGTTCTCCAGGTAAGCTCTACTCAAGGTAAAACTCTCCCAAATATCCCCAAACTGAGGCCATATTGGGATATTAAGATGGCCCACCATGAATTTATTTTTTAAGATCATTCTGGTCCTAGTTGTCTGTACAGTTAACCTTGCTTTTGTACTGTGCATCTTGCACAATATTCCTGCTCTAACACACCTATACAATCATCATGCCTTGACAGACACTCAGTATTGTTCTTGTCTGAACCCCAACACATTTCACTTACATTATAACTGACAATATTTTATTTGGAAAGTCAAATTTATAATGCTTGATAACGGTCAGCTGACTTTATTTGTATTGAAAAAATGTCAAGATGAGCATTTCTTTCTCCCAGCATGCAACAGGGGAAGATGTTCTTCTTCATTGGTATCACCATGGCAACATTCCAGGGAGGATACGCACGCAGGATCCAACCAGGTCAGCAGATCCGGACAGTCCGCATGGTAAGTTTCTTAGGGCAACACCATACCTTTTCTGTTATACACAGTTAGTCATTCACAGGTGCATGAGCATAAAATTACACACAGTTCAAGAACAACAGTTGTGTGTTACTTTGTTTCATGGCAAAGCCAGTGAAGATAAATACATTTAGAATTTTATATTCTCTCTAGCATTTTATACAAAGAACTCCCTAGTGGTAGGAGTATTATGTGAGAGTCATAGAAGTAGTAGAAGTTCAAGAAATACTGTATAATTGATGTGGCCTGTTCATCTTGATCCCTCAATGTTTGAAAAACTGTTTTTCCATTTTTTTCTTATCTAAATATGCATGAGTAACACCATTGAGATATACTTAAAGAGAAGAATAGACTAAAAGACAGTATTTATCATATTTACTGTGGGCTTTAAGGAATAAGCATTGTCCTGTCAATGATGTGTGCTATTTCTAAGTCAGATCTTTGTGTTTTCAGGCAATATTATTACTCATTCCAGCCTTCATCCTCATTGGAATAGCATGGAATTTAATAGTCCTCTACATCAGCCTGTTTTTGTATTCCTTTGGTAAGCATTAGCTATTGTTATATTTTCTTTTTGAGAACTGACATTTTACTGGAAAAGAAATAGCTTGTTTGACCAACTGCATTCGTTGTGCTTTTCTCCAGCTGCTGCCATTGTTGTGCCGTGTCTTTCAGCACAAGTATCTGGACACGGTGAGTTTCACATCTACAGATAAATGTATTCCCAATATTCATCCTGTTAATTAAATACTTAATAATAATAATAATAATAATAATAATAATAATAATAATATAGAAAAATTTATTAAATTTAAAAAAGTAACAGTATTTATACTCAGTGTTTGTTGCCTACATTTCGTTTCGTAGCTGAATGAGTAACAGTTTTTCTCATATCTTGATTGCATTAGGCACAGTGAGTCAGAAGGGTACAGTGATGGGGATCCTGCGTAGTCTTGGCGCACTGGCCCGAGCACTGGGTCCAGTTCTGGCTTCCTCAGGTGACTAATCACATATCATTTTGCATGTGGTTAAACAGAGTAAGGAGAAACCTTTTCTCATATTACTATAGCCTACAGTACAGTACTACTAGCACTCCAGGAATTATCTAACCCACATACATCTGTTACTAAGAGTATATATCATGTTTAGCCTTTTTAGTTGACCATTTCCTGGTCTAGATAATTTAAAAAGAGGCATGTGTAATTCTTTATATTTAGGCAGTTGTTATATTTCCTTTGCAGTGTACTGGCTTGCTGGAGCTGAGATGTGCTTCTTCATCAGTTCGGCTTTATTTATTGTCCCTTTATTCTTACTGAGCCAACTGGAGCAACACAAAGAGGACTAAGAACACTCATGCAGCTTTTACTGGAAATACCTCTTACAATCTCTTTATATATGGCGTACATATATTTTCTACTTTACTTTTTATATACATTTTTACACAAGAAAACACTGATAGTGCAATATGATTTGAAAAGACTGCAATGCAGTATAACAATGACCTGGTATTGTTACACTATAGGGCTGCATTAGATATTCATTCACTTTTATTGCTAAAATTAAAAACTGTTCTAACTCTATAACATCATGTGGACAGTGTTTTCTATAGTGGTGTGAACGACGTAGCTATAAGGCACTCGGTTGCATTTATTTTGCAACTACCAGTGTAAGAAAAATAGCTGGAAGTTGTGAAAAGTTGATGAGAGAATTTTTTATTCTCGCAGGATGAACTGTTCACATGTAAAACTACAGACGTTAAAAGTTGACATACATACAAACTTGACATTGTCAAGAAGTTCGTAGTGGAAATTCCGCCTCTTTTCAGTGTGTCAGATCATTTGGCTGAGCTTACCAACAAGACCAATAAGAGCAGCTTCCAAACAGTTCATTGCAATTTTTGTTCTCCAGTGAGAATCATTTTATTTCGAATAACGTGTTGTGTGCATGGTGACCTGCAATGGACTGGCGTACCATCCAGGGTGTATTTCCTGAGTGTTCCTGAGAAATGCTCCGGATCCACCACCCTGACCAGGATATAGCGCTTTCTGAAGATGAATAAATGCACACTAACAAACAGTTAAGATGTTGACACAAGGAAGTCATTTCGAAATTACACTGCAAGAGTAAAGGCATTGGTTACATCTACAAAAAAGAAGAAAACGCAGCTCAATATGTGAGCTGGCACTCTATGTTCAGTTAAATATACCAGAAACTGAATCAGGCTTCACAACAGTCTACTAGTTTCACTTCCAAACTTGTAAATGGAAGAATAAGAAGAAAATGCAGGTATATCGAATTACCTCCTCTTGGCAAAATAGTTATTTTACCCTTATAAAATTGAGTATATTCCTGAAGGTGCCAAAGGAATTGTATTTTCAAGGAGTGAAAATAATGTAAGACTATATATCTGTCATTTCCTAGATCTCCTTAAGGAAAAGAAGTACAAGGTTGAAATTAAATTTAGACTGCAATAACCGTTATTATAATTAAATTGAAAGCGCAATTCATGCATTCTTCAACTGTAATCATATTCAACCATTCTGCTGTTCTCTAAACACAAAAATATATTATTATACCACCATTTTCCACAGATAATATGTGATGCACATTGTGAACAAGAATAGTTTTAGTTATCTTATTGATATTAGCCAAATATTTTAATCATAAAGGTGATTTTATGAATCAACATCAAACATTTCTTTAAAAAAAATTAACTGACCTTGTTTTACGTTTTGTCCAAATTGATGGAAAGTAAACAAATCCAGAAATTGTGTAATCTATTCCCTCTATATCATTTTATATGAACCCCTTACATTTCGTTTGTTTTTGTTTATTCTTACATTTTGTTATTTGTTTAATTTTTTTGTTATTAAAAACAGTTGTACCAAATGTACAGTTTGTATTTTGCGATCTTTGTACTTGTCTAGACCGCAGTATACAGTATAGTTGTGTTGAGATGCTTTGAAGCAAATAAATGCAGTGTTTAATCTGAACACTTGCGGCGCTTTCGCGAGTTTTCTCATACCATCTCAGGATGGTCTTTTCCAAGGTTGCCATATTGTTTGTTTTTCCTTCTATATTTTCCTGTGGATTACAGCTAATCCTGTAGGCATTACTTCACTTCCTTTTGTCTATACATTAACACATACTGTCCTAGTCTCTATATTCAGTCCATTTGTACTCTTCTTTGCTGTATTCGGTGTTCCTCAGATTTGTGTTGATTCATTCACCTCTGGATTTATGTTTTCGAATATATCTGGCAACCCCGGTCTCTGCTCGCGAGCTGTATAATGGCGGCTTCAGCGAGTTGTAGGTTGTCTGCTGTTGCTAAGGAAGTAAAAAAAAAAGTTTGCTGTCATGCGAGGAGCTGCCTAGAGGTAACGGGATGCACTTTGTTATTACTGGTTTTATTTTCCAACACAAGCGGATAAAACATAGATTTTTAACTCTAATTCCTTTATTTCAAGCTGTAACCGAGCTACAGAGCTGTGATTGAGACTCCACATACAGACCCAGCACTGAGGTTAGCGTGTTATGCTAGTTACAGCGAGGGTATCCGTAATGAAAGTAGATTATTAGGGGTTTGTGGGTTTTTATTTTATTATATATATATAAACACAGAACGAGTTAAGCACCCAGCTAATAATATGAACAAGTCAGCCATTAATGACATTTTGTGCTTGTGGCTGATTTTGGAGAAAGGTTAAAGCCCCGCAAGGTAATTTAGCAACTGCAGCATTTTTACACAGGCCCTTGTTCAGATTATTAAACCGCCTTTATTAGTTTAAAGTTCCCCAGAAATCAAACCTACCGGCCCTTTAGTGTTATAGGCACCAGTACAATGAGTATATCTTGAAAAAAGTTATGCAAAATTGTTTTGGAGATGTTCTCGTTGCTTCGGTGTTACCGTTTGTCAGGTCTCGGACATGATTAAATTTTTTGATGACTAAGTCTGTACTAATCTTGTGTTCGTCCAATTAAATGCTCTCTAAAATGTATATGCCCTCCTTAGGGGCGGGCCTTGTGCTACAGTTGTAGCTCCTTAGCAGCAAACATGGTTTGTTGTTGTTTTGCTGTGTGCCTTCCTACCCTCTATTCCTTTATCAAACCATCTCTTGGTTGAGGAAAAAATGGTTGGAATTGATTCATTTTGAATCAACATGAATGACTGATTAAGAATGCAATTTTTACACACAACGGTCTTTTCACACTGACTGTTTACATGCATGTCAAATTCCGTGTAAGATCTGTATTCGGGTTTCAGCCTTATTCTGAATACGATGTTTATATGCGTACAGGCATCACAATATTCCATGGTTGTTGTAAGTATGTCTGCGTTGCCATTCCTAAATACTGAGCCTACAGATAAGCATCTGTTAGCACCCACAATGCGTTGTGGACTGAACATGCGCATATATTCTCCCTTCAGTGGATTTTCTGAATAAGGTGTTTACATGCAACAAATTTCCAATTAAAACAGGGATATTCCAGGGGTGGGAATCATAATTTGGGGACTCAGAATATTGTCTTAATCTGAATTTGGGCAATTGGATTGTGGCATTTACGTGACCCAATACTAATTAGAATATTGCTAAATTCAGATATCAGAGTATTGATGTGCCTGTAAATGTATTCACTGTTGGGGCTTCTCCATCAGAGACCTGAAGCGTCAGATACGTGTCACAGTGATGAATCTGCGGCTCTCTGTCACTATCAGCACCGCTGATGATCGACTGCGGCTCAAACGTGCAGCTTAACAAAAAAACACAGAGTATAATAAGTTAGTATATCATCTTTATTGAAGTCAAGTGAGAAGTCCTTCACAGTTGAAAAACGGCTCTCGTTAAACTCTTCGCTGTGCTCCATGTTTATCTAGTATACTAAGCTACTGTCCGGTTTGTTCGATTTTGACAGGGGTGTGGGGTATCTCGTACGATATAGGCCTTACCAGCTTATTAATTTGGTAAATTATTAGTGTTTCTGACTAAACTGAACGTAGCTGAAGATATCTGTTCTCATTACAAGCTAATAAGTCTTTTTCTGTCTAGCTAACTGAAATAATTATCCACATTTATAGTGTGTGCAATGGTCTCAAACACCTGCATTTCAACACATTCTGTATTACTGAACATTTATACTTGTAGCTCGATGAGTAAGCAAAAAAGAAAAAATCTGGGCTTTTGTAATGTCGTTCAATCATTTTTGTTTTCTGTATTTTCAGAATGTGAGCGTATAAGGATAATGGCACTTGTTTGTGTCTGAAAACAAGTGGGAGAGTAGGATGAATGAGAATGAAGACCTCATCGTCCCATTCCAACCTGTTGGAGTTCAGTCAGAAGAAGCACTCTGCAGGAATGATGCAGCTAACTTCAGCATAGAAGTGGCAAATGACAGAAGCAGTAAAGAACAGCTCAGTGGTAAGAAGTCATCTAACGAAGTGCTCCAAACCCTTCAAGATGAGCAAAGGGAGCAAGACAAACCTGGTCCCTACATGCCTCGTCCACCTTTGCTTCCCAAGCCTCTTGGCATGGCGAAAGGAAGTAGGAACATGTCGTTTGAGGAAAAGAAAAAGGGAAGACGATTGAGGAGCAGTCAGGAGAGCCTCACCGATCCAGCGGAGATGACCTCTTCGACTGACTCCCTTAGGGAAGTCTCCAATTTTTCTGCACCTAGTAGCCATATGGTATTAAAGAATGGCCAGGACGCTGGAGGAAGTAATTTTGATCAAGTGGCCTGGCAATCCCCACCATTCTGGGATCGATGTAACAGCTTCCCTGAGGACGACAGATGTCCTTCTGGCCAAGGCCATTTTTCTGGGCAGCATCCTAAACCTTCCAAAATTATTCTTTCCCCGCTGCAGCCTGCAGGAACTTTTCCTCCACTGGAGTACAGCATCGCCGCCATGTCCTTAAGGACTGCTAATCAGATTGACAGGGATTGCTTGGATTATAGGAATGGGAGCCTGCAAGAGAAGTTGCAAAAGAACCTCAGTGACAGCCAGCTTTGGGACACAATGGTGTCGGACAGAACCTCAGTCAATTCCATGAAGTCAGCCTTCAGTGTGCTCAACCCAATCCGGCCCAAGGATGTGAGGAACAGGTATAATCCTTTTATTTGTTTGTGTTGTGAATGTAGACTAAGCCACATACTTCTACTACTTTCACTTCCAGATTGTTCACTCATACAGCTCACTGCAAGGATATCTTGGTCATATTTGAATGCTTTATGTTTATGCACAGGTTGCCTGCTGTCACTGTAAGACTATGAAGTTTGTCTGGTTTTTGATGCATGTGCATTTCTGTTCATTATTGCGCCTGGTGTTTTGTCTAACCCTGTTTTTAAAATGCACACAATCATCTGGATTATCACTTTATTTAGTACATCAAACTATTTAGTAGATTAATAAGTACATTTCACAAATGAACCAGAGTTTGCAAGTCAAGAAAGAATAAAGAAGCTGTAAATGGGGGGGGGGAAATCAGTGCTTACTGTCTGTGATACATTGCTTTAATTTCTGAATTAATTTAGGTCCAGTATGTTCGAGTGCAATGTAAGGGAAAGAGAACTGAAATGTGAAGTGGGGTGAAGGTAAGGGGATTAGGGCTGGATCAGTGAAACACTTGCTCAGCACGCATTCATCATGAAGAATGGAATTTTGTAGTGGACTGGTTATTGCCAGGTCTTGGCTTGCTTTGTTTTGGGAGTTTGTACTTGACTCAATTCTAATCTGTCAAAATAGATGTGAAACCTTTCTGTTAAACATGTACTTAACATACACATGCTGTTTACAGGAGCTTTTTGGAGGGCAGTGTGATGGGCAACGGAGCCTTACTCGGAGCTGAAGAGCTGGACCGGTACTTTCCGAGCAGGCAAATTGGGATTTATGTTGCCACTTGGAATATGCAGGGAGAGAAGGTGAGTTCGAGCTTAAGTGCTGTGACACAAAGACTCAATATCATTGACATGCACGAAATATTTTATATTAATGGTGAATATTGCATGCAGGGGCTTCCGAACAACCTAGATGACCTGTTGCTCCCTACAGACACCGATTTTGCACAAGACTTCTATATCATTGGGGTTCAAGAAGGATGCCCTGATAGGTAAGAAGTTTGCTGTCTGTCCGCCTGTCTTTGTTCATCTCGGACCCTTCACTCAGCATTTTGTGTATTTACAGGAAGGAATGGGAGATCCGTCTGCAGGAAACTCTGGGACCGTACTATGTGATGCTGTATGCCGCTGCGCATGGAGTGCTTTATCTCACCATCTTCATACGCAGGGACCTCATATGGTTCTGTTCCGGTTGGTCTTTCACCTTGTAGCATTATAATTTTCCTACAGTATTGGCTCACACAGCATTGCTTGGCAGATTTGTGTACTTCTCACTTCAGACTGATTGAACAACCATTGTGTTGGCTTCTTTTTGTAGAGGTGGAGCATGCTACCGTCACCACTCGGATCATTTCGCAGATTAAGACCAAAGGGGCAGTGGGCATTGGCTTCACTTTCTTTGGGACATCCTTCCTCTTCATCACATCTCATTTTACTTGTATGTAAGAAGTTTAAGTCTCCTAATGGAAATGTACATTCACAGTATACTTGCCAATGCGAATTTATTGCTAATAGGCAACCATATAACGCTTGGGTATAATTTCTGTTTCAGCGGGAGATTCGAAAGTCTATGAAAGGATACTGGACTACAATAAGATAATAGAAGCTTTAGCTCTTCCCAGGTGCCTTCCTGACACCAACCCTTACCGTTCAGTTGCCTGTGAGTTTCCTTTTAATTAACCATCAGCTTAAGCGTCACACATTCATCATAATGAATTACTCAACGACTTTATTCTCAGCGGACGTGACCACCAGATTTGATGAAGTCTTCTGGTTTGGGGATTTTAACTTCCGCCTTAGTCAAGACCGGGGAAGAGTGGAGGATATTTTAAACCAACTAACCGTGAAAAACATGGACGCCCTCCTCCAGCATGATCAGCTTTGCAAAGAAATGAAAGACGGTTAGTCTTAAAGTTAATGACTGAATGAGTCTTAATAAGCATTCTTTACCTTCATACTTTGAGTATATGCATTGTAGTATTACTTAAAAAAATGTAAGCTTGAATCCCAATGGCTCAAGAAGAATATGTGTAACCATTAATTCCTCCTTATAGGTTCCATCTTTAAAGGATTTCAGGAAGCCCCAATCCACTTCACTCCCACGTACAAGTTTGACATTGGCTGTGACGTTTATGACACAACACCCAAGCAGAGAACTCCATCATATACAGTGAGAAAATCTTCATCTTCAGCTCCTTTTAAAGTATGTGAATACAGTTTATAATGTTGTGTGCCCATTGCCAAATATTTTTATCTTTATATTGCAGGATCGAATCCTTTTTAGGAGCAGACAAGTAGATGACATCAAGGTGGTTAAGTATACATCCTGCTCATCTATCAAGACCTCAGATCACCGGCCAGTCATTGGCATGTTCCAGGTCAAGCTCCGGCCTGGTAGAGACAAGTAAGCAGCAATTCAACTAATGGATTGTGAGCCTCTGATGTATAAGGAGCAGTTTGTAATGTTTATAGATCTATAATAATCGTGTAATGATTTCAGATAAACCTGATATTTCAATATAATCAAAAACCGATTGACATTGATCGACCTTACAATGGAATGGACTTCTCTATTTCATTCATTCCAGACTGTTCTTTATATTTTTCTGCATAGAAAATAGTTTCAGAACAAACTCCTCAGCTCTGCCACTTTACTTAAAGGGGCAAATATATTTTCACTGTAAGGCTTTAGAGGAAATTAGTCAGTGTTTTCATTGTATTTGTGTGCACTTTAAAAATTACACACTGCTTCTTTAAATTTGAGAGCTTCATGGAATACTTTAGAAGGGAACTTATAGGATTATGTGAACAAGCTTGTGCTATAAATTCTTCACCACTGTTAGGAGGTTGTTATTATTTCCAGTTTGCAAGATTGAGTGCTAATTCACGAGTACCTCCCCTCTAGCATTCCGTTGGGAGCGGGCTTGTTTGACCGAGCCGTGTACCTGGAAGGCATCAAGAGAAGGATTACGAGAGAACTGAAGAGGAGGGAAGCCATGAAGAACCAGAGCAACAGCACTGTCTGTTCTATCTCCTGATCCAGGGTCAGCAGGTGTCAGACCATATCTTCCATATTCTGAGCTACTGACTCAGGAAGCTGGACTTTCAGGACCAAAGGGAAGCTCAGAACTGAGGGAGATGTAGCGTTTGACTCCCCATCCAGGAACATACACTCACTCACTCACAGGAGCTTGAAAAGAGGCTGTGCCTTATCGTTCAAGGTCTTGGGTTTGAGCTGTAAATGTCCATGAGAACACTACACATTCTGTAGAAAGTGGTGAACATATATGGCTGAGAATGAAGGGAATGTAAAAATGACCTCTTTATATCTTGTGCACTACATTTTACCTAATGTCTTTGAGTTTTTATATTAATGTGTCAGCTTATATTTAAGATCAAATGAAAGATTTGTCATACGACTCACATTTTTCAAACTAATACAGTGTTCAATGGCCTTACATGGATAAATCAGCAGCTCAACTAACAAACACAGATTTGCTACAAATACTAAATTATTATTATTTTTTAAATATTTATTTTACGGATTTAGTGTAAATTCGGCCAAAATGTAGTTGGTATCTGTAACAATGGAAATGTGACCTAGAGAAACCACCTTGCGTTTCTTTAGCCAGAAATTGTCTTCTTGCAGCAGTGTGAATGGGAAAATCCAAGTCATACTGAACACAAAGTCTCATCTAGGACTCACGTCCATTGCCTTAACTTCTTATACAAAATAATTCAGCCTTTTACTTGATGTCAGCTGGCTATTTATAAAGGACTAAGGACTGATTTTGACTAAGTAACTATATTCCTCTTGCATGGGCCACAAATAAATACGTAACCCTAAATCATGCTTTTGTATTACATTCCTCACTGTTGATGGAAAGTGCCTGAAATCCTGTTTATGATTCCTTTTGTTGCTTTTCTAGAACATTGTTTCAACCTAAACAAGCATATTTTTAATGTTTACAGAGTTATTTAAGTAACATGACGCTATGACTGAATCTACACTCATCTAAATGTTTTTTCTTTCTTTCCTGGGTTAGTACAGCTATGAAAATATAGTTTGCCCAATATTTAAAACAGACCAAAGAAATATAAATAAACAAATGAATAACCAAGTAATAAATGTAAACCACATTTATGAACAAAAACAGACATGAAGAAGCAGATGGACTTGCACATTACAATGTCAGAGCATTATTAGAATTTGTAAAATGTGGGAAGAAGGTTGTGTGTACATGAGGCAGTCATTTATAATGAACAAACTAAGATTTAGATGAAAATGACATGTACCGTATGCAGTGATAGGTTTGTATGCCAATAAATATACATCACACAACCACTGACGAGAGAAGCGCTTTCAACCATACAAAGGCATTAATGCTCAGAAAGCCTTTTGAAAAACTGTTTCCAGTCTGCCCAGGCTTCTGACTCTCAGAACAGAACAGGGTAGTTTTGGGTTGAAATGTTGCTGCAGGCCTGGCTGTTTTATATTTCTTATAATGGGCTTCTTTCATAACCAATCTCATTAACCCTAAGCAGATTTTAACATTGCCACTATTTTTACGAGTGTTTTCACAGAACCCAGGTTTTAATGATACACCAATAATCTGGCATTAGTTTAATAATAATTTTTAAAAAAAACAGCTTGTACTCCTGGGTACACTAATGTATATTTTTTGTTAGAAATTTAGTACCATAATGCCAGTGCCTCGTATCTACAAAAACCTAGGCTTGATTATTATCACCTGAATATTAGGTTGTTGAAATTATACATTACAGTACTTTTGAACAATTTGAACGTAATCAGCATCTCTCAGAACAACATTTTAAATAAAAAATAAAATTATTTAATTTGGATTGGACTCAAATGATCAACCTTTATTAATACTTGGTGCTAAATTGGAAATGATTACTTCTAATGATTTCTTAGCACATCAGCAAACTTCACATGAAACTGACGTCTTGCATTACTATGTGGTAACAGGGCCCTTCAAGTTTTTAATTGCCTAAAGCCAGTCTGCTGGACGTTACTGCAAAACTGTCCACATTTATTTACTCTGAACAGGATACGAAAACACATCCACGCAATATAAGAACTAACGAGCCCTCTGAAGGCGAAGTTCAATTTCCATGAAGTACTTTGACTACCAATGTCACTCAGCACTTCTCCAGAACAGTTCAATAAAAGAGTTCCATAAAAAGTTACACTGTAGGTTGGTCACTGGTGTACGCAACTTGTCACTACATGTGATGATGTTCTACCGGAAGAGGCGATACATACGAGGCAGACGGCCATCTTTGCTGGATAAAGCAGCCTGGATATGCTCATAGGAGGGCAGCTCAGTCAGATCTCCTAAAGCAGCCACAGCTGGTTTGCTGCGCAGCATCCTCGTGCTGACTCTTTTGATGTCACTGGCTGTAACATTACCTTAAATTAGAAACAAGATGCAATGTTAATTTTTATAATCAATATTATACATAATCTGATTCAGTCTATGTATGCAAGAAAGGGGAAACCAACAGAGCAGACAAAAAAGCAGCCTTCTCATTTTCTCCTTTGTGAGTGTATGTTTACATGTTTAACTAGATTCACTTAGGAAAAATCTGATCTCAAATCACCAGTGAAATGGACTGAAATGCAATTTGGACTTACTGACGAGAGTGCACAGCTCATGAGGCAACTTCCTGTGGCCTGTGGACAGAACTTGCCGACCGACATCCTCAAAGATAACTGGCCTGGACTCTAAATTCATCATCAGCATGGATTTCAGCTGAGTCTTTGCTCTTTCCAGTTCCATCTGCAAGTAAGCAAATCATTTTGGTATAAAAAATATGCTCAGGTCTCAACTTGAAGTCATCTGTAAATATATAACTGTACCTCTCCTGCTGTAGCAGCCATCTGTATAAATTCCCTAGTGATTATCTCCACCATTTCCCGCACCTAAAAGGAAAAAATATATTTACAAAATATTAACACTCTACTAGATGTGTCTTGATGTGTTCTTTTTTTTTTTTTTTTAAATATATACCATTTTGCATTTGTACCTGTCTTGGGTCTGCACTAGCATGAATGCAGAGCAGGCCACTGTCTTCATAGCTGTGGTGGTAGGACGTAGCGTTGTACATCCAATGATGTCTGAAAAACAACATAATTCAAACCAGACATTACTTAAAGTTATATTTTTAGTATGGAATATGCCATCAATAAATAATAAAAAGGAAGACTGGACCAATAGAATGCTGGCACTTGGTTTAACCCATTAATAGCAACTAGAGCTGCACGATATGGACAAATGTAGCATATTGTTAATACTCTGTTACACAATGCAATTTGAACAGAGTATTGTATATTTAAACAAAATTGGTGGACCTGCAGAAATTCTATTTGTTAACCCATTCAGTCTCCATAAACTCTTTTATGGCTTTTGATCATGTTTACATGTCTTGGTAAATCCAAAGAGCTTTTATAACTAAAGATACAGATGGTTGTTAGCCTAAAAAAATAGATATTTAAAAATACATCATCAGTTAAAAACATGCACAAGCAGGACCATAATGAAAAATTAAAAAAAAAAAAAAAAAACTTAGGCAGAAAGACGATACATGAGCCTCCAAGTCTGCACAGGGAGAGGCGAATAGATCTGGAAACCATAATTTGTGGAATTTATTTAGCAGTGCAACAAATGGTTCAAGAAATATTGTACAAAAATAAAACCATACATCTCTGTAGGTTTAAACGTAAAATGAGTTTTCATTGTGATCAAGGGTGCCAATAATTCTGGACATATAACAAGCAGCCCTATGAGCAACATTACAATTTCTGTGATGAAGTATTCTCAAATGTATCCCTGACAGTGGGAGAAGGTGCTGTACCTGTTGAGAACATTCAGGTAGAGGCGGGTAAACATGCCTTTCCCTGGGCCGCCTGCCGAGAATGAGCCTCCTCCCCCCATCATCATGTTGAGGACAGCGAAGGGGATGAAGTCTTCCTCCTGTCAGTGGTTCAAAAGAAATCGCAAGTTCTCTGTCAGCAGTGTATTTGATGAAGAATTTATCCCTGCTAACGGTTTTGCAAACTCACCAAGAAGGAGCAGCTCTCTAAACCAATCATAATGTGAGTGAGTTCTGGGATGGGTGTGGGTCCAAGGCTCACATCAGACATGTCCTTCTCCATCTGTACACACATGTGGGAATGAGCATAGATCAATACAAATAGAATAGAAAAGAGTACAATAGAATCCTATCATGGTGTAGGTATGTTACTGACACTAAACTCACTTTAACAATGCCTCCTGTGTACTGGGCCACAGAGCGATCCACATTCTCTGGTGTGCTTGTGCCCCAAACTGGCTTCACATCCAGCAGATACTTCCTGGCACACTCCACCAGCTGCTCGTGCTCGACCCCCACACCTGCCAACACCATGCGCTCTGGGGTGTAGTAGCTGCGCATATATTTATGTAGCAACGTCCTGTCAATCTTGTCCACGTTCTCCACTGGGCAGAAACGGGGCAGGCCTACAGTGTTGCCTCGAAATGCTGCCTGCAAACAAAAAGAATGAAACTAATGTCAGAGGGTGGGTAAATGAGCTGTGGTCGGATAGAGAGGAAACTCGGTCTTAGAATAAGACAGGACTAGAAGGGAGTAAATTAATCAAGCATAAACCATAATGTGTGTCCAGAAAACATGATTTGTAAATAAATAAATAAAGAAATAAATAAGCAAGCAGGTCTCACTCACAGCATGAATCATTTCTGTTAACAGAGGCTCAGGATCAGGTCTCATGTTTAAATCTTCCAACTCAAACCTTACTGTCATTCGGGTCATCTCGAGCTCATCGTCTGTGGAAAACACAATGCTTAGAAAATACTCAAGAATACATCACAGCTATAGACTCTTCCTAACAAGTGCGGCATGATCTTACCTAATAAACGCGGCTGCAGAACAGCATCAGCCAAAAGGCTAACCACAGTATCCAGACCCTTGACTTCAGCAGACACCGCATACATTGTTGTATCTCTGAAAATAACAATAAAAGCTATGTTAAGAACAACTTTTAGAAAAAGACTAAATAAGGAAGATTTCAATGCTAAAAAATAACAAAACCTGGATGTTTGGCAGTCACAGATTCCACCATGTTTTTCCAGTGAGAGAAGAATTTCATCTTTACTTCCATACTGTGATGTAGACTAAACAATACAAGAAAACAAAACATTAACAAAACTTACTGGTGACTTATCACCATCCTTTATTTTTTAAAATGCGGTATAGTATAGTAAACATGAAGAAGAAAAAAAAAACTTACAGAAAATGCAAGCTTTTCCAAAAAGTGTGAAATCCCACTAGGATATCTGGCTTCATAGCGGGAACCTGAATTTACCAAAACTGAAAACAAGACACAGCAGAATGTGACCTTTAAAAACCTTTCCTAACCATACTATATGAATAAAAACATAATAATTCTGGAGTAATAACAAAAACTGAGTACAAACAGTCTAATCTTGATTCAGGGTAAAGAATATATTCTTTATCATAATAATACTGACTTTTACAAAAATGACATCACAGACGCATACTATATACAAATGAGCCCAAACAACCACGATGATCTACATGGTCCTGTGAGCATTCAAACCAATCTCAGGGACTATAAAGACTACAGTCGGTTCTATATGTATTTTCATAATTTTGCATCTGTACAATACCACAATGGATTTGAAATGAAGCAGTCAGGATATAATTGGAGTGTAGACTTTCAGTTTTAATTCAAGGGGTTTAACAAAAAAATTGCGTTAACTGTTTAGGAATTTGAATGTTTGGTGGTTGAATATAGCATTTAGTCTGGTCAAAATACTTATGGAGCAGACTATATGCTATATTTAACCATGAAACATTACAGGTTCACTATTTTGTACAAGTATTGCAAGGCATATCAGAATCACAATGTCCATCAATATACCATATTCGTCACACATATACAACAAAACACACGAAATTATCAAAATGATATAGTGTTGAAATGAGTCACATACATACCTCCAACTGTGCAAAACTGGCCAAACTTATTTTGTGATGCAACTTTAAGGCCGTTCTCTAAAGTGGTTATTTTGGTTTCATATTGTTCATGACCATCAACTGAAGCAAACACAGGCTTGGGAATGCCGGGTAAAGGTGTAGACAGAGAAATATTAGGATATCCACTTGCACTGCTGTATTGTCTACATGCAGCAATGCCAAACCTACAACAAAAGAGCAACACTGTTGGCCAATCAGGATATTGCAATTAGGGGTGTTCAAAAGTCATTGTGGAAGTGGCACATTTGAAAAGCAGTAAACACTACTTGCATACACCATTTTTTCCCCACCAATCATAAACATTTCATAAACAGACGTTAATAAACAAGATCTAAAAGTCTTTAAAATAAAACACAGTACTTTAAAAAAAAAATTAGAATACATCACTTTCTTACGTTAATTACAAAGTAATCACAGACACACAAGATTACAAGGTCAATAATCTTTTGCAAGTGTTTCTGCCATCATAAAATGAGAATATCTTTATGTAGTGTTTCATTTCCTCTACCTCAAGTTGTAAGAAGTTTACCATATTCACTCGGCAACATCTGGGATCTGTAACATGTTATTGCTGATGCTAAACACTCTTTAGACTGTTTCCTAAACTTCACCAAGGCAGGATTCTTTTTGACATTTTCAAAAAGCTTCAAGCTCACAACAATAACCATAGATCATTTTAGTCTTTTCCCAGCTCCCAACACACCTAATTTAACTGATCCGATAATCAAGACCCATTCCTGAATTAAAGTGGGTGTGATGGAGCAAGAAACACTAAAAATGTGCAGGACCGGGGGTTCTCCAACCAAGGAACCTGTGGTGTAGCTGATTCCTGAACTAGACGACTCGACTCATCGATTCATCGATCATTCTGATCTAGCTATAATCACCACAATATAAACCGTGTCAACTACTTGACTTTAACTACTAGGTTAATCCATAATACAGTAGTAAGTATGAGAAGCTAAAGGTAAATTAGCCAGGCACGTTCATTTAGCTCACTGCACAAATTAACAAGACAGCGATATTACACTGAACTTATTCTCCTAACATTTATACGTATTACTGACGTACGTTGTCCATTATTTATTGATAACGACAAGCAAATAAACCCCCACCTCTGTATACGGCCCCAACACCCGAATCTCGATATGTGAGACGCCATGTTGGATTTTTTGTGACCATGAGCAGTCCCCGGATGTGATTCAAGATCACTTCCTCTAGTCGCTATAGCTTAAAATAACATGAAAATTGCGAAAGATGGTGGTGATGATTTATATACATTGCGTGAAAACATAATTACTTTCACAAACCACAGTGAATTTATAAATAGAATGATATTTAAGGTTAATAGAAAAATAAATAAATAAATAAATAAAATAAAAAAAAATATATAAATCCTTAAAATGTGCCACAGAAAGTGTACTGTAATTATTAAATCGTCCTATGTTATGTTTATAAATTGACCTTTTAAGGAATCTTAATTAATCTTAGGAAGATTATAGATTATATTATAGATTATACTTCATATCTCTTTGAAATATGAAATTTTAATTCTCGGTTTTTACACATTATAAGAAAGAAGAGTCGGGTGTGTGGGTTTTTTTTTTTTTTTTAAACCTAATTAATCTTATTTTGTTCTTAGCTAAATATTTTATACACAAGTGTAAATTTAGTAAGAGTACGCCTCTGTTAAACTTTTTTTTTCTTGTGGACTTAAAAGTTTACATAGATTTCATTTCTGATTCTTCTAAGAAGAAAGCTGTGAAACCACGGAATCTTTTTAAAAGGTTACAACCCCTTCTAGCCCCTGGTACATAACTTCTTGTCATTCTGTATTTTCCTGTGTTACTTAGGATTAAATAAAGAGGAAAAATTAAACGGGGAAACCACGTCACTGCACCTTTTACTCCACAGTCATCTGACTAGAAAGTTCACACCTCTGACGGGAAATTCCAGTCCAACCACTATCACTATCAATACCACTACATTTCTCCATGTCAGTGCTGTTGAACCCGGAGATACACAGCACAGTCCAATGTACTTAGCTCTTACAGACAGCAGCCTCGAGTCGGAGCAATGTCTGGAAGTATCAAAGCCTTCTCAATAAACTACAACCCGGTTAACGAAAGTAACACGTTTACAAATGGCGATATTCTTCAGGGGACAATTGTTCTGCAAGTCAGCAAAGAGGTCAAAATTGACAAACTTTTTGTAAAGTGTAAAGGGGACGCGAATGTGCACTGGACCGAATCAAACGGCACCAATAACTCGGACGACTCCTACAGCGCTCATGAGAGATACTTCAAAATCAAACAGATCTTAATTTGGGACAACTCTAAGATGGGTAAGGATGATTAACACGTGTCTGGGTATTAAACATAACGGGTGCGCTTTATTTGGCTCTTGTCATTTGTTGTAAACGACTTGCTAGCCCTGTGTATTACTAGTCTGCTCACAGACAGTTCTCAGATCAAGTGTTCACGGTTTCCACATGATGAAAAACAACAAGTCCATCCAGTTTTAAAGGTCAAAGTAACCCTGTTTAATAGTTATCCCCAAACCCCCAGTGAAACGCAGGTATCCTGTTTGTTTGTTTACTGAAAGGATTAAATGATACCAGATTTATAAGACCAAGTACCGATACTTTTGCGATAGTACTCACCGATACCAGTATTTTTAGTTACATAGCGGTGCAGTGAGACAGATTATGCTTTAATTTGTGTCGTGAATCTTGAAGTACCTCCAAACCACAGACATTTTATGTTCTGCTGCTGTTTCTTTGTGCGGCAATGTCTGCTCAACGAGTGCCTACGTACACTACGTTGTGTAGTGTGTACAAGTATGCGTGCAAGTTCATGAGCACTGTATCAGACCAATACCGATACCGGATGCATCCCTAATCAAGAGTGTTTTTTTTTTATTTTTTATTTTTTTATAGCTTTAGTATGTATCTTTTACCTAGAAAGGTTTATACTCTTTTTATAGCTGTACACAAAAGTTAATTATGTACCTGAACTCATTTTAAAGGTACACTATATCCACATTTCTAGGTGACAGATACAAATTAAAGGGTACAAAAGAGAAGTGTACCACCCCAGATAATATGCAACGTACAATTTAGTATATTTTTTCCTCCCTGAGAATGTAGCGAGTGATCAGAAAGGGTGTAGCTTATACTGAAATATTAGGACACGTGTATACAAACACTATGCACTATTTGGAGTGTAGAATAGCCTTTTTTTGAATTTCACCTGCAGGAATAAATTGTTCAAAAGTAGTACATATGACTGTCTAATTGAAGAGCTGAGGCTTTGTAGATGTTATTAACTCTTGAATAATGTAATTTATGGAGTCAACTGACTTAAGGTATATTTAGTAAATCATGATTCAGTTTTGTACTCTATTTAGATCAAACTAGAGCTTTGGATTTTTCTAGTATGTTACTTGCTTTATAATGTACCTGTCAAAGTTGCATTAACAGGTGGTTTTAGAATTTAATTTGTTCACGTTCGCCACACCAAGCAATTCTGTGGCTTAATGTGCATAACATTTATTAAAGTTATCCTTTAATAAAAGTTTTTGTATATTATTCATTTGGAGACAGCAGTGATTTGATGACCTATGAACAATTTATGTATGCACTAAAATTTTATATACTTTTGTTATCAGAGCATTGCATTAAGGCGTAGTACACTTGTTTTCAACAAACCTAAGCTTCAATGTTCAGTCCTGTTCGCTATCAGTGTGCTGGTGAAAGAAATTTGATAACAAATGTGTGAGTCAGTTAATACATAGCAGATACTACTATTTCTTTTCACAAACAAACATTTTATTTGAACAACAGACCAAAGAGATTCATTTAAAATTTTTACACAGGTAATTCACATCAAGCTTTAGAGATCTATGTATTCTGTGCAATTTCAGTATTGCAAAAGTTAATCTGATTACTGATAACAGATAATAAATGATATACAGCCTACCTTCCAGTTATTAAGAATAGAATGGAAATTTATTGTATGAAATGAACATTACACACAATGATCTTCCACTAAAAAAGTCTCATAAGAATCACAAAAATTATTAAATACCATTAAGAACAATCAGGACTACAACACAAAAAAGTTATTGGATTCATGAACTACAATAATCAATTATTACAGTCATTATCAACTATTAGATGTTTAATTATTGTTATACTTCCATAAAAACAAGATGTGTGAAAGAGTTCGTGAAAACAACTCAGAAAATGCAGCACCTGAACTTCAGCAATTTCATTAGCATTTTCGTTAGTGCTATCATTAGGGTAAATGTGATAAACAAATATAATCATTAAATAAGAATAAATGAGGTGAGGTCAAAACAGTTGCTCAATTTCCAGTGTTGTCTTTACAGAACAAAATGGAGACATACTTGTAAGACATGGGGAGACATGTAAGTGTTTTCTGTTATTTTATTTTATTTTATTTCATTTTATTTATTTATTTATTTATGCTGTCAGAGTTTACTTGGCACCATAAATGATAATAGTAAAAAATACTTCAGTAATAGTCTTCTCATAATAAATTATGTTTTTTTTTTTGCATGTACAGTCGCTTTAAAATAAAAATTACTTTTGTATTTTATTAGTTTATGATATACCTTCAGTTACCTCAAACTCACAAACATAATTTTTCTGCATTTTGAATTTACAGACAAGAATTTGGTTATGCCAGGACACCATGCCTTTCCGTTTTCATTTCAGCTTCCTCGTGGGTAAATAATTCTGGAGATAATGGAAATTTGCTTCTTATAATTTTTAATATTATAGTAGCTGTTAACAGATTTTATTGCTTGACTCTATGTGTGCACTTTAATAGAAAATTTCATAGAAAATAAGATGTCCTAGATCCATGGCATAATGTGAGTGTATATACAGTATATACTGTATATATAAACTTAGTCCAGTCCAGCATAAATTTTGTACATTGGTTAATCTGTGAGGGACAATTGAATCATTCCCTTACACTTGTAAAACCAGAAACTTTTCACTCAAACCAAGTGTCATACCAAGTGATATTTTAGAAATATGACCATGAATGTGGCTACATTCAAGTTGGTGAGCTTGAAACAAAATGGATTTTGAAAACAAGTAACTGTACAATTCATTGTAACTCAGCGTAGGGTCTAGAGAGCCATGTTTCTCGAAGCGGTGTCTAAAATGGTTATCAGTGATCCGACAGTAGTATGCCACTTCACTTCACTAAAATGCAGAGGTTAAATGAGTTGTAGACATTAAAGAAGTTGATTTCTTTTGTAGGAACACACCATCATCTTTTAAAGGATCCCACGGATCAATTACATATGCTCTTCAGGCCAGACTGAGTAGATCATGGAAGATCCCTCAAACTGTAACGAAGGAATTCACCTTTGTGTCAACCTTTCATGGAAATGGATCTCATTTAATGGTATGTGCTCATATTGTTTAATGTGTAATTACATTATATTGAACCAAAGCAGGGGGTAGGTTTTTTGCCTCACAGCTTTGTGGTCCTCGGTTCGATCCCAAACTCAGGTTATACGCTGTATTGAAATTCACATGTTTTCCCAGTTAGTGTTAATTTCATTCACAAAAACTATGATGAAAAATGTTCGTCGACGACCTTTTTTTCCATGACTAAGGTGAGACGAATATGAGATGACACCGACGTCATTAAACACTAACTGGGACTATATCAACATGCAATATTGTTGATGAAAAAAGACAAGACTAAAATGTAGTTTTAAAAAATTAATACTTTACCAAAAATTTCTCTTTATTTTCGTCACCAAAAAATATTATAGACTGTTTTTTTTTTATTACAATCCAAACTTCTGATGACATGAGCGGCAGTTTCCTTTCCTGTGCTGTGCACAGCATGTCAGGACTAAGCAAGCAGAGTGGAGAGTAGCTTTCAAGCTAATGTTTGTTAAATAATGACAGCAACAGTTGGACTTGGGAGAAAGAGAAGGTTGTTTTTTTAAGCTATATTAAGACAACTAGTAAGGCGGTGGTAATAATAATAATAATCTTATGGCCAAAAATGTCTACCATTTTCAATGACTAAATTGTCAGCATGTTTCATTGACTATAACTAGACTAAAATACTTACAGTTTTCTTTGACACTAAATTGCCCAGACGTTTAGTCAACTAAAATTTGACTAAAAAAAACAGGATAAGGTTGACTAAAAATGATTAAAAAAAACCCCAAACTATCAAGGACATTAGACACAGCACTAAGACTAATACTAAATAAAAAAAATAGCTGACAGAATTAACACTACTCCCAGTGTGCTTCTGTGGGTTTTACCTGGGTTCCTCTGAGACCACCACGACCCTGACCAGGATAAATCAGTTACTGAACATGAATGAATGAACTAAAATACAAATAACAAGTTATGAAAACAGACTACAGTGTTCCATGTGCTGTCTTTAAATACAAATTTCTTACCATTCTATACATAGAGACCACTTTCTGGGTCCGTAGACAAAAAGCTGAAACTTTTCACCTCTGGAAGTGTCTCAATCAAAGCATCTACTGACAAAGAGGGCTACATGCAAGGTAATTTTACATTACATAATGCATGTCCTCAGCTATAGGCAAGAGACAATTTAAGCTGTTAAAACCCACTGTATAAATTCTTGTTATCTAGTATTTCTCAGTTCTTTTTTTTTTTTTCAGGTGAGAGAATCAAGGTTGAAACCCATATTGAAAACTCTTCATCTCGTGCTCTGAAGCTAAAATTTAAACTTGAACAAAACCAGATGTTCATCGCCCAATCTCGACATAAACATGCAGCAAAAGTTATTTTCAAAGCTGTGGAAGATCCCATTCCACCTAGATCTAAGAAAACATTCACTAGTAGGCTGAAGATCCCTTCGAACTTGGACCAAACAATCACAGACTGTAACATTATTAAAGTGGAGTACATGCTCAAGGTAATGATGTTTTACTTGATTTTTTAATAGTACCAATATCTTCAAGAATGTGCTTTCTCATTTCATGCATGTCATGCATTGTCATGCATTTCTCTTATTTTTTTTAAAGGTGTATTTGGATGTTCCTTATGCTAGAGATCCAGAAATTATATTTCCAGTGGTGATTATCCCAGCAGGCCAATACAGCTTTCCACAGCCAAACCAAGTAGATTCCTATGCCAGTCAGAACAGACGGGAATCAATAGGCACAGGTTCTGCATTCCAGCCAGCATTTGTTGCCTTCCCCCCTGTTCCTGCTGCTACTGCCTTTGGACCAGCTCCTAATGTATACCCAAGTGTATACACTCAGCCAGCCAATCCAGTGGAACCACCACCTTCTTATACAGACATCTTTCCAGACTCAAATCCATCAGCATCAGGATTCAACCCATCTCTATTACCCTTCAGTCCGCCACCATACACCGTTATGGGTTCTTCACCTGCCCCTCACCACCATACACCAGAGTGTCCAACACCAGAGTGTCCAGGCGCTGCAGGATACTGGCAAAGTCCAGCAAATCCAGATTTTTATCCTACTAAATAGACTGAATTATCAGAACAGCATTCACCACCATAACCATTTTCAGTGCAATACAAAATGATATTGAACCAAATTGTCATGGTTGATATGTCAGTGCTTTTTTTTTTGGTTAGGGGAAAATGTGTACTACTGTTCCCATTTACTTTCTTTATATTTTTCATGCAGAGAACTATATTTTTTCTACATTTTGTTTGATTTTATAAACCAAAATCAAGTATATTCATAGAGTTCAATCATATATACATGTGTGTGAGTGTGTGTATACCAAAATAAAAGCAGATGAAAATAACAGCGAGAAAAAGATAATAATAGCCTAACCTAATAATATACAGTCTGTTGGGGGATAAATAACGCTGCAACCAGTCACTCTTTATACACATGTAATAATAGGTTACCTTACATATACAATCAATCAGATTCTCTATCTATATTGATTAATGTTTAAGATCAATTATGGTTTTACATGTCTGATCCCAATATTAAGTTATTGTGATTACAGTCTTGTTCAAGATGGGCAATATCTATTAATTAGGATAACCACAGATGTTTTGGCAGACTTTTAGGTGGGAACCCTGAGCAAACTATAGCTTTCTTTGCCGCTGTAAACCCTGAAAATGGAAACTTTCTTTGGTATAGTTGTAATGGAATTATAGAGTGATCATTAAGGAGAAATAAAGATGGGTTAGCCTCCACTGTTAAACCCAACATATGTGTTCAATCTTTAGAGACATGTATCCAAACACTGGAAATAACTGGACATTCACAAAATATGTGCATGTAGTTACCCACTTCTCCATTATGGCATCTATCACATATGGATGTGTGGTGATAAGCTTCATTTTAAATAGTCTTAAAGGAGTGCAATATATTCTAAGAATCAGTTTATTATTTATCATTTGATGGGCTGGATTCTGGAACTTGCGAAGGTGTTTGCCCAAATTATATCCTGGTCTGATTGAAAACCTACTTTCTCCATTTCATGATTCCACACCTCAGTAATACCAAGGGAACCATATGGGGTACTGTATGAGTTGTGGTGTTACTGTTCCACTCCATGGGACCCCATAAGCTTTCAGTGAGAATCGAAGCTACAAATACAAAAAACATGAGAAACCAGGAAGGGCAAATGAATTAGCTATTATAGGACTATTTTTTACGAGACGTGATTAGTGTGTCTTCTGTTAATCTCCAAGGCGTATCATGTGGAGCCTGAATATCTATCCATATACATAGGGGTTTAGTTTGAAAGTAAAGATATAATTTGTAATCTTCAAGTGACGATGTTGTTGTTGTTAGCACGGTGGCTTAGTGGTTAGCACATTCGCCTCACGCCTCCAGGCCGGGGTTTGATTCCCGCTGGGGCCACGTGTGTGCACCTGCGTGCACGTGTGTGAAACCCCTGCGTCTCCCTGCAGGGGTTTCTTCTGGGTACTCTGGATTCCTCCCCCAGTCCAAAGTCATGCAAAGGCTGATTGGAGTGTATGAATGGGTATGTGAGTGTGCCCTGCGATGGTGTAGCCATTGATGTGCCCTGGGCTCCAGGTTCCCCGACCCTGAAGAAGGAGTAAACGGTAGAAGATGGATGGATCTTAAAGACTGAGGGATATCTTAAAAGGATATAGTGATACTTTATTTTGTGTGTTATTTATTATTATAGGTGATAATAAGTGATCCTGCTTAGTTCTCTGACCTGGAGGTTCTAAGAATAATGCAAACAGAATTACTGATGGAGATCATCCTTGACAGGACCCTCATTTAAGTAGAAATAGTTCTGAGATTATATTGCTAGTTTTTTCGAATAGAATATAAGGCTTTAATCATTTGGATCCAAAGCCAAATTGGTTAAGTAATGCCCGCAAATAGTTCCATTCAAGCGTATCAAAGGCCTTCTCAGGATCTGAGCGAAAAAGTGCAGCTGCAGTGTGAGAAGACTCTGAAATATCAAATGTCTGTTGGTTTTTTTTTGCCCCAGCTCACTCTGGTTAACCAACGGAATAACATGATAGGCACATGTATTTCATGATGCAGCACTTACCTTTCACAATTTTAACACTAAGACCTCTGAGAACATTTACAATCAATAAAAAAAATCCAGTGAGACTTTTCTTTCTTTGACCAGTCTCTGCACTCCAATTAATTCCACCAAAAGGATGCCCAAAAATGACATTCAGACATTGTATAAAATTTAGGAACATGCTAAAATCAAATGTTGTATTACTTTCTTACATTTCTGATTATTTATTGATTCTATTGTCATTTTTTATGAGGAACTTAATATTTTTTTTCTAAGGAACACATTTAATTTATGATCTGATTTAATTTATGATTGATTTTATCTGAAGCATCACAAAAAAAGAATACAACAGTTTGGTGTTGTCAGCAGGTCGCTGGGTTGATGAACTTATTGCAAGCAAGGGATATGCAACCAAATATTGTTTACTTTAAGACTGTTACTTTAAGATCTGTTCCTATACTATTGCTCACCTAAAAATTGGGCAGTCTGCTACCAAAGTTGCCATGTTCTAAGTTGCTTAACAAATCTAGATGTAATATATCAGAAATGAGTGCTGAAATTCTGATCTATTGTCTCATATTCATCTTTTGATCTCAAACCCAAATATCTTCAGGGTATAGCAAAAACCAAAGAATTGGCCTTGCCACTCCAGAACATTTGGACGGGACTGTATATCATAGCGATTTGACAACAATAAAATGTTAAATTATGGAATGACACGCCACTCTTGTATCTCTCACCATTGAGAGATACATTTAATATCATTTATTATTTATAGCAGCTATTTTACAGCCCTGAGTACAGACTTGAGTTTCTCTAGAAAGCCTTTGGACTCTTTGGCCCCTTTGGCCTTCCACACTCAGGGAGCTCTTGGGGAAGATTTGGAGGAAGTTTACAGTTCACTATACACGGACCGAGAGTTCATGTGGAGACCTCGTTAGCGCTTTAGGCTTCTAAAATGCCAACGATCAAACAGCTCTCCTTGACTTACGAAGCTGTTAATAACAGTAATACATTCACTAATGGCGATGTTATTAATGGGCGAGTCGCTTTCGAAGTGACTAAAGAAGTTAAGATAGAAAGCTTTTATGTGAAGTGTAAAGGGGAAGCAAAAGTGAGTTGGAGCGAGAGGCACAATGATAGAGATCACCATTACAGTGCTACTGAGAGATACTTTAAACTCAAACAATACTTCATGCAGGACCCTTCAAAGAAAGGTAAGGCCTTGCTGTTGTTTCTGTTTACGCTTACAATACATATAAAGACATTCAACTGTTTATTGAATTGTTGTCGTTGGGAAAACCCGCTGAATTTTTACTGTGGCGGATTTCTGACCGTTAAAACCGACGTTTTTCTGCCTCAGTCATCCCAACTCTCCCGGAAGTTCCGGGAGTCTCCCTGACGACCGCAAATTATATACAATATCCCGGAAATATTTTATGCATTTCTTTATTTTTTTTCGAGCGAGAGTTCAATGGTCATTTCTCGCTTTCCCTGGGTAGGTTAAATGATTGTAAAAGACACACTGAGGAGTTTAAATATGTGTCATTCGTCCATTAGCATAGCTAACGTTATTTTAACTAGCTGCTATAAGGATATTGAGGTCTAGGTGATGAGGCCAAACTCCCTGTAGACATGTGTCAAGTAGTTATTGAATAATAAAAAAATGATTCCTTGAGTTGAATAATACAGTAATATACAATAATACAGTAATATAGTATTATACAAAATAACAAAGTATGTATGTAACCCATTACATAAGACTATAATAAGGATACACCAAAATGCTCAAATCTGCCAAACAAGCTGCTGCACAGTACAGTAAAAGTTTGTAAAACAAGTTGAATAGTTATTTGGATGTAAATAGTGTGTGCAAATAGTGGCAATATGTTGTTAAATAAATAGTTGTGTTCTGTCATAATAAACTGTTATTTCCTTGTTCATACACATTTGGTGGGTGTGTGTGTGTGAGTGATTGGGGGGGGGGGGGTTCATAAAATATGTTGACATGTAAAAAAAAACCTATAAATTTGCTTTCTAATCTTACCTTGGCTTTCTACACAGAACAGTTTGAGTAGGCGCTCGTAAAGGCTCGTATTACTGCTCGAGATTTTTATCTGGAGCATTTTGTTCGAGATAAACAAATTTGTATCTCAAACTCTTATATATATATTATAGACTTATTATGTCAGAATTCTGTTTTATATCAGTTCTGACATTTTAAATAATCTGACTTGTTTTCTTGTAGTCATTACAAGATTATATAAAATTATGTTGAATTTTTGACTTGGTATTCTGAAATAATGATTTATTAAGTTGAATTCTTAGGTGTTCCTAAGTGCCAAATAATTATGTCAAGAAAGTATTTGTGATTGGTTAATAGGGGTTATCCCCTGACATATCTACAGTATGTTAACTATGCATCTATACAGCTAGTTGCATACCTACAAAAATAGCTAATTGGGTTATTCTGCAAAACAGCATTGACCTATGCACTAGGTAATAAAATAAGATAAATAAGAGTTTCACTACTTGCATATCGTATATCAAAATGTTGAATTAAGTCAAATTTTTAAGATTATAAATAAAGACGCTGTGGTAATAAGTAAAAAAAAAAAAGTCCAGCCTTTAAGATAGGTCAGAATTTTGACATGCTGCTGCCAAAAAAAAGAAAAGAAAATATATGTTATGATTTTTTTTCTTTTCTTTTCTACATGACAGAAATCAGCTACCATAGAGACTGGTTTAGATGATATTGATGATCAACGTGATTAGACCTAGCAACATATCAGTTGCTTTTATACAGTTGGTGTGTTTGTGTGTCTCAGTGGAATTGAACTGGACTCTTTAAATGCAGTTTTCTCCCTGTTCACGTTTTGCAGTAACCAGACTTTAAAATGCTAGAACCTTATTACTGGTTGAGATCCATGCATTGGCTATAATAAAAGTGTGAATGAGTGTGTGAATGTGTGTGCATGGTGCTCTGCGATGGGCTGACGTCCCATCCAAGTACGTCTGGATGGGACGTCAAGGAGGTCTGGTGAATCTCGGTTTCTGCTGAAGCACACAGATTGTAGGGTCAGAATTTGGCACCAACAGCATGCATCCATGGACTCAACAGTCCAGGCTGGTGGAGGTGGTGTAATGGTGTGGGGGATGTTTTCTTTGCACATTTTGGGTCCCTTAATTCCAGTCAATCATCGCAATCCTATACCAGTATTGTTGCTAACCATGTGCATCACTTCATTGCCACATTTACTCATCTTCTAATGGCTACTTCCAGCATGATAATGCGCCAGGTCATAAAGCAAAAGTCATCTCAAACTGGTTTCATGAACATGACAATGAGTTCAGTGTTCTCCGGTGGCCTTCCCAGTCATCGGATAGAAATCCAATAGAACACCACTGGAATAGGAGAATTGCAGCATGAACGTGCACCTGAAAAATTAGCAGGAATTGTGTGATGCAATCTTGTCAACATGAACCAGAATCACAAAGGAATGTTTCCAACATCTTGTGGAATCCATGTGGCACAAAGAATTGAGTCTGTTTTGAGAGCAAAGGGAAAGCCCCACCCAGTATTTGTATAGTGTTGTTAATAAAGTGCTCGGTGAGAGTATTTCAGTTCCAACCCTATCGTTTTCAAAACATTTTTGTTAATTTTACAATTCCACCATGTGAAGTGTTTTCCCAGGCTGCCACCCTTAACCCTCAACTGCTCAATTTGATCTTGTCTCGACTGTAAGTCACTTTGGACGAAAGCAATAGCCAAATGAGGTAAAATCCGATCCCGTACCAGAAGAGCTTTTTAATACATTTTAGTCTTTAACATTAGCACTTGGGTACACTATTTAAATGTTTTGTTATAGTGTGAAACTTTTCTGCTAGTTTTTCAGCATGTTCATCTGTTCTCATTTTTCTTTCAATCCAAAATGAAATGATTCCGATTTCAGGAATCGTTTCACTTAATAGGATGCACACATCTTTATCTTGACCATCCAGTTAATACATACAGTGCATAAAGTATTACGCTTTAAAACAAGTGCTTAATATGTGTTGTTTGTTTTTTGTTTTGTGTTTTACAGGAAAAGAAGATCCCGGTGTTATATTAATAAGCGGAGAGATCTGTAAGTGTTTTATTATTATTATTCCTCACATTACCAAATTAGAGTCAGCTCCAGAATTATTGGCACCCTTTATAAAGAACAGAACAAATTAATATATATAACATGCAGTGAGTTATATGAGCTTAAACATCATTCATGTCAAATTAATAACAGAATGTAATGTCTAGCAAGACACTTATAAAGGAACAAGTGCTAGCTTACTGTTTTTTCTCCTGTGGTGAGGCCAGCATATTTCACGTGTGGGTTTGGGAATATTGAGACAAATATTTAAAAAGTAATAGATTTTTTTAAATGAAAAAATTTGAAATATAAATAAAAATTGCTACATGGGGTTTTGGGAGAAACGGGGCTGTTATTTAAAACTATTATGAATGTATAAATTATTTTATTTAATATACTAATATTGAGTTCTTAAAAAATACCTTAATTAGAGGTACTTTAGATTACAAAATAGATAATTGGGTAAATTATTTAATTAAAGGGAGTTTCTCCACTTGTTTGAGTGGATTATTTGAATATGTGATATTTATTTTAAACAATTTCTGTTCATCTTTCTTAAAGGGCATTAATAATTCTGAAGTTGACCTGTATTTTTTATAACTTTCTGCTTGTCCTATTCAGTTGTCACATTAGCTACTTTATTTTGTCTTCCATTACACAAAACTGATTTTCTCTCTCTTTTTTTTTTTTTTTTTTTTGCCTTGTTTTTTTCACTTCCAGACAACAATGTGGTTAAGCCTGGAAGCCATGTTTATCCATTTAGCTTACAACTGCCGCATGGGTGAGTGTGGTGATTCTCAATTAGCTTTTAACAGCATTTCATGCCTTTTAGAGATGCTTTGTGTTATAGGACTGCAAAAACCCTTTATACAAATACATAATTGTAAGAAATGCTTCACTGAAGTAGTAGTAATACAAATATTCTAGTTCACTAATGCTGAAATTTAGATCATTGTAATTGTGAAATCATGACTGCAGTTTCCAGGTGGGTCAGCAGATATTTAGACAGTACTCATAACATACACAATCCTAGTAGCTTTGCAGAATTATTGCCAAAACTGAGAACCTGTCAAAAGAATTTTAACCCTGCTGATTTTAGAAAGGAGCATCATGGTGCTACAGTGGGTAGCATTGCCGCCTCACAGCTTCTGAGTCCCAGGCTTGATCCTGAGCTCAGGTTATTGGGCTTCATTTACCAATCTTTTAGTAAAGTTGTATGTAAATGTTTGCATAAGCCAAACTGAACTAAAATTTTCCACTAGGTTTACAAAGGTTTCAGAAAAGCTGACTTTCTTCGTACTTGCATGTGTATCATGACTTTCTTAGTACTTAGTACTTGCATATGGCTTATGGCTGTGTGCAGGCAGGACAGACTATTCTCCATTTATAGAGTGCCATTTTTATAGTCATATATATATTTTTCTTTTTAAATAATCTTTTGCATGTATGTCATTTTATAAAAGTAATGACAATAATATAATTTTTCCATGGTATTCTTAGTCCCTGACCTAGTGGACTAGCATGAGGATGTGTTTTTGATCGAGACGTCAAAGCACTTCTGTAAATCGCTCGGCATAAGGGCATCTGGTAAATGCTGTAACTGTAATAAAAATAAGCAATTTAAACTTGACAGTATATTCCATATATAAAAGTAATCCATACAAATTATATGATTTGAAAATCACGTGGAGATTTACATTGGTTAGTCTTCTTATGCCTAAATATACACACACTCAAGAGCAGGAGTAGGATATGAATGCTTTCAGATCCACTGCAACCCTGATGGGGATAAAGCAGTTACAGAAGATGAATATGAACTCATGACGAGATGTGCTATTCACATATTACACAGACCGTTGAATGGAACCTTTGTTTTGTCAGGGAGGACGCATATAGCATATGCATATAGCAAAGGGAGTGGAGTGACCTAAGGGGTAACTTAACAAAGAACACAATGGTAGTGTGTAAGGACCTTAGAAACTGTAATGCTTTGATTTATGCTTTTCACGTGATACATACCACCAATTGAACCTGTAACCCTCTGCACTGCCTTACACAATCAGAAAAGTCGGTTTCAAAGAAGTTTAAAAGTTTGACTTGGATTTATGTAGTGCGCATATTGTAACTAAAAGATTAGCTACATGTAAACATTGCAACATGGAGTATTTGTATGCAGAATTAATCAAAAACCCAAATATGAAAAGAGTTCAGCTTTAAATATTTTTGAGAATTTTACCATTAAGGATGCATACAAATAATATTTTCTCCTCTGTAGAAATTTTCCAGCATCTTTTGACGGATACCATGGCTCAGTAAAGTACATTCTTGAAGTCACACTGGACCGTTCATGGAAAATGGACCGCACTGAAAAAAAAGAAATCATCTTTATTCCAAGGCTTAGTGGCGTTAATTTAATGGTACGTGCAGGTAAAAAAAAAAAAATCCTATATGTGCTTTTTCTCCATAAATTTATGTGGGGAAAAAATTTATTCTATGTTTCCTCTTGACTTGTTTACTGATCCTTAGTTTAGGCTTATTCGTTAAATGCACAATAATGTGTTAAATAAAATGATCTGTGAAATCCAGCATAGTAATGTGGCTGGCAAATTCAATAGTATACATTGTTATTCAGATTTTGTGCAGTACCTAACCAAACATACCACACATACCAAAGAGTGAATGCTTTGTACTGCAAAAGTAGAGAGCACTGAAATGTATTCCAAATTACACAAGTTACTTCTGTTTACTTATTTGTGGGATGTTCTTTTTATAACTATCTATCTACAATCTATTTACTACAGTCATGTCCATAAGTATTTGGACAGTGACACAATATTCATAATTCTGCCTCTGTACACCACGAGAATGGATTTTAAATGAAGCAAGAAGTGTAGACTTTAAGCTTTAATTTAAGGGGGTTGACAAAAATATTGCATTAACCGTTTAGGAATTACAGCCATTTTTTTTCAGAGTCCCCCCATTTTCACAGGCTCAAAAGTAATTGGATAATTGACTGTTAAGCAGTTTCATTGCCAGGTATGGCCTGTTTCCTTGTTATTTCTTGCCAAATTAAGAAGATAAAAGGTCTGGAGTTCCTAAAAAATGTCTGTAACCTGAATGGTTAATGCAATATTTTTATTAAACCAAATGAATTAAGCTGAAAGTATACATGTCAATCAAATCTAGATTGCTTCATTTCAAATCCATTATAGTGGTTTACAAGGAAAAATTATGAATATCGTGTCACTGTCCAAATACTTATGGATCTGACTGTATATTTATTTCAATTTAATCCAGGCATGTATACTATTAATTATGTGAACTACTTTAAAATTTGTCCAGTTTTACATGTAAAATATAGTCATTTAGTTATATTTCAATAGTGTATTTTGTTGTTTTACACTCAGAACCCACAGATTGGATCTATCGACAAAAAGATGAAACTTTTCACCTCTGGAAGCACCTCAGTGAAAGCAACAATTGACAAAATGGGTTATATGAAAGGTCAGATAATGTCCTTACAAAATCAAGTGCCATGAAACTCACAAGAAAAGTCACAAAGGTATGCAGTAGTTAACGTCATACTTCTTTATTCGTACTTTTTCAAAGGTGAGGTCATCAAGGTTTCCACTGACATCAATAACGCTTCGTCTCGTGATCTCAAGCTGAAGTACAGTCTCGAGCAAACACAGGCCTTCTATGCACAGGGTCACTCCAAGTATTCGTCCCGTACTATTTTAAAAGTTGCTGGGGATCGGGTACCATCTGGATCAAAGCAAACCGTCATCACAAACCTGACGCTTCCACAAAATCTGGAACTGAGCGTTACAAACTGTAAAATTCTGAAAGTGGAATACATATTTAAGGTATTACTGTTTTGTTATTATTTCTACATACAGCCAGCATCTTTAGCATATAACTCCAAAAAAAGTGTATTTAGCTGAAGCTATATTTCATTGTTGGCTAAAACTTTTTGCGTTGGATTTGCAATTAAGACCTTTATCTTTAAGTGTTTTCTAGCTTGTACAACAACTCTTTTTGAGTGATATATATAAATATAAATACAAATATATATATATATATATATATATATATATATATATATATATATATATATATATATATATATATATATATATAAAATATATAAACATCATAAACTTCCTTATTATGTTGCTGGGCCACCATGAGCCGCCAGAACAACTTCAGCATAACGTCTCATTAATTTTTAAATTAATGACAGTGAAATGCCTCCAACAGCATAACAGACCCACTGGCTTTTCTTGTCATTAGTCACTTGTCTGCATATATATTTTATGGTAATGACAGGGTTTTTTTCACAGGTTTATTTGGATGTGCCCTTGGCTAGTGACCCAGAGATCAAATTCCCCGTGATCATTCTCCCTGCAGGCCAGATTTTTGCTCCAGGGCAAAACCAACCAGCTTTTCAAACTTATGGGAACCCAGATGGACCAGGATGGAACCAACCTCCACCCCAGTTGGCATTTGGGCCCAGTCCCCCAGGTGCTACCTTTGGACCACCTCCGGGGTTTTACCCTGGTCCGTACCCTTTACCTATGTGTCCAAATCCAGAAGCTCCTCCTCCTTCCTATGCAGACCTCTATCCAAATCCAAACTCAACAGCCTCAGGATTCAATCCAGCTCTGCCAGCTCCACCCTTTAATCCTCAGTACGCTCCTATGGGTTATCCAAATCCACCTGTCCCTCAGCAACATCCAGTACCGAGTGCTCCACAGTTCTGTCCAGGGCCTGCTGGCCCAGGCTATGTTCCAACAGGACCCCCCCCAGGATACTGCCCAAATCCAACCACACAACCAGAATCTTATCCAACTAAATCCCCTGAGAAACATGAATAATCTGAAAGTGTGATGACACAAGAAATTAAGATATGGATGATACTGTGGTTCAAGGACTTTGGGTTTGTAACATATATGCAATGTGTGCATATTATTATTAAATTATTATTGCATTTACATTATTATTATTTATGTATTTTTTAGCCATTGCAATTGCTGCAGCAACCCACTACTGGGACCTTGTTGTGGTGCCAGTTGCATCATGCAGATGATCAGAATCAAATTTTTATGATTGTCGCATATGGCATAGCGTTTTGAGTTCACCCCAGTACGTTCTTGTTAGTAACAAATAATTGTAGTTAATTTTGTAACTCAATTAAGCAGGATGTATGAAAGTATATTTTTAATAAATTTATTTTATATATATATATATATATATATATATATATATTTTTTTTTTTTTTTGCATGTGCATGTAAAAGTGGGTGGGTTTTATATTGGATTAATTGGTTGCTAGAAAATGGTGCTGTGCATGTTAATTTCATGCCCTATACGAACAGTCGGTAAATATTAAGCCGATACAAAGCGTTTGGAGATTAACAACAACCATGAGCTTGCAAGGCCGATCCAATGCACTCACTTGCTTTTACAGTTTTCACAAATTAACACTAATATTATTCCAATTAATCTTTTTTTCAAACACAAATCCAAAAACATAAACTCAGTTCACAAAAATCCATCCATGTCAGGCAAACGCAACAATTCACTCACAAACATGTTCACTTTTCTCATAATAAATCTTTGCCTTTAAAACACACAAACCAATCAAAACGCACATGCAGAGAGCAAATAGACTCTAGGGAAAAATTAAATCACAAATAAATTGATACCAAACATGCATGTAAAAAAACAAAAAACAAAACTGTAATATCTGATTGATATTATCAGGCTAGCACCCTGATCCCGTAAAATCTGTCTTGCTACGGAAACAACAAGCAAAAACCAGCGGTCTAAACAATACCGGCGCGATGACCCTGTTTCTCCCTTGATGACGGTGCTGGAGCAAAGCCGAAAGGTCGTCCAGCGCCCGATGCAAAACGGGATACTCGACGCCAATACGATCACACGAATTGGAACCTGGAACGTGCGAACGTTGTACCAGTGTGGGAGACTGGAGCAGCTTCTGCACGAATTCGACAATTACCGGCTTGACATTCTTGGTGTCAGCGAAATGAGGTGGACGGGTAATGGGAAAATGACAAGCGACGGGAAGATCGTCCTGTATTCGGGAGCCAAAGAACATCACGTGCACGGCGTCGGGATGGTCCTGAGCAAAACCGCGGCACAGGCACTCGTTGGATGGAAACCGATCAGTGATCGCATCCTTACCGCCCGATTTCAGTCTCGCCATGCTAAAATTACTGTTATTCAAGTCTACGCGCCGACAAATGAGGCAGATAATGAAGAGAAGGACGCCTTCTACGACCTGCTGCAAGACACAATCGCGGTTGTCCCCAACCATGACATAAAGATCCTCCTTGGCGACATGAATGCGCAACTCAGCAGCGACCGTCAGGGCTGGGAAAACGTGATCGGACCTCATGGATCGGCAGCAGTAACGAGTGATAATGGAGAGCGTCTCCTATCCCTATGCAATCTTAACAACCTTTGCATCGGGAATACATATTTCATTCACAAACGGATTTACAAAAAGACGTGGCGGTCACCAGATGGGGCCACTCACAATGAAATCGACTATGTATGCATCCATCGACGGTGGCGCTCGGCTTTACGTGACGTACGGGTTTTTCGCAGCGCCGACGTCGGATCTGATCACCACTTGCTTGTGACCTCAATCCGACTAAAATTGAAAAGAGTGGCCGGACACAACACCGTTCGGTCATTTGCCTCCGAGAAATTGAAGGACCGCGTGACCGCCAAGCACTTCCACATTGAACTCGCTAACCGATTCCAGATTCTTGACAACTCGGCCAGCATCGAAGAACAATGGGCACAGATCAAGGATGCTGCCATCGAGACGGCAGAGAGAGCAATTGGTCGACGGCGTGGAACGCAGCGAGAACGGTGGATTCAGGACCGGACATGGTCGTTGCTCGATGAAAGACGGGTCAAGAAACGTCAGCGCGATCAAGCAAAGACCGAAGAGGAGCGAAATGAAGCATCGCAGGCGTACCGAGAACTTGACCGCAGGGTCAAGAGGAGTTGCCGAGCAGACAAGAAGGACTGGCTGGACCGGAAGGGCACTGAAGCACAAGTGGCTGCGGACCAGGGTGACAGCAGGACTCTGTTTCGTGTGGTCAGAGACCTCACTCGGGCCCGAAGCGGCTCCACTGGGCCGATAAGGGATACAACCGGCAGGATGCTAGTTAGCAAAGAAGAGCAGGACGCGCGTTGGGTGGAACATTTCAAAAACACCCTAAACCAGCCGGCTCCCGTAGCCACGCACGACTTTACAGTCTTTCCTCCTCCCTATGAGCTGGAAGTGGACATGAGCGACATCATGGATGCTGAGGTCGCTGCAGCGATTCGTCATCTGAAAAACAACAAAGCACCTGGTCTTGACCAAATCTCGGCAGAAATGCTGAAAGCGGGTGGTGATGAAGTTGTACGGGTGCTCACTACGCTGCTCAATGACTGCTGGCACATGGAACGTGTCCCAAATGACTGGAGACAGGGTGTCATCGTCAAATTACCTAAGAAAGGTAATCTCGCAAACTGTAACAATTGGAGAGGCATCACCCTTCTGTCTGTCCCAGGCAAGGTATTTTGTCTCGTCCTCCTCAAACGGATACTGCGAGCAGTCGATCAGGCTCTACGGGACGAACAGGCCGGGTTTAGAAGCGGTCGGTCGTGCACTGAACAAATCTTTGCTCTTCGAAACATCATTGAACAAAGCTCCGAATATCAGAAACCGCTCTTGGTCAACTTTATAGACTTTAAGAAGGCGTTTGACAGCGTCCACCGGAAATCGCTTTGGAACATCGCACGGCTATATGGCATTCCACAGCGGTTTATCACCATTTTCCAGAACTTATATCAGGATTCTAGCTGTTGCATCCGGACGGACACAGGTCATACTGCCTTTTTCACCATCGAGACCGGAGTCAGACAGGGCTGCATTCTTTCACCATTCTTTTTCCTCATGATGATGGACTTCGTCATGCGACGAGCACTAACACAACCAGCGTCTGGAATTCCGTGGACAGGCCAGGGACGCCTGACCGACCTGGAATTCGCCGACGATATTGTGCTATTGGCGCAAAATGGGAAAGTCTTACAGGAGATGACCACTAGCCTGGAGCACGAAGCAGCCAAAGTTGGGTTACGGATCAGCACTGACAAGACCAACGTCATGGCGGTCGGCCGGGTGACGCCGGTGCGGATCACGGTGAGCAACCAGCTGATCGAAGAAGTCAAACAGTTCACCTACCTTGGCAGCATTGTGGCTGCGGATGGTGGGACTAACGCGGATGTCAATCGCAGAATCGGCAGAGCATTTGCAGTCTTCCAACAGCTACAGCCGATTTGGGCTAGGCGAACTATTCACATCCACAGCAAACTTCGCCTGTTTAATAGCATCATCATCCCAACCGCCATCTATGCATCTGAAACTTGGAAGAGCTCGAGGGCAGTCATCCACAAGCTGAATGTGTTTCAGCAACGATGCCTGAGAAGAATACTCGGTGTATCATACCGTGATCGTATTTCAAATGAAGAAATTCTAAGAAGAACAAACTCCCGCAGCCTGGCAGAAATGGTCGTAGAGCGAAGAATGCGCTTTGCAGGACACATTCTACGGATGTCTGACCACCGCCACGCAAAGATCGCGCTGCGCTGGACGCCGCCACGGGGGAAGAGAAGAGTAGGGCGGCCGCATAATACATGGCGACGAACATTCATGGAAGATCTACGAGCGCTCGATGTTAAGTGGGAAGATGTGGAAATTGACGCTGCCGACCGAGCCCGCTGGCGAATGCTTGTTGCCCGATGCGCCTCGCTGCGCGGACGGAACTAACTAACTAACTAATATCTGATTGAACTGGAAAAAAAACTTTGAAAAAATATCTACTTGTTAACTTCATTTGCACAAATGAGATTTGTGGCACCATTAGCCAGCTCCTTTTCTATTCTGTAAACATAGAATATGTTTGGCTTTAACAAAGTATTCAAATATTTTTTATATTCTTTTGCTTTGATTTCCATTTCACCGAACGTACAACTGCAAAATTCAGCTTCATGCCCTCCAAAGTCATTATATAACCCATGGCAAAAATTATGGACGCTCCACACTTAGATGTTCACCTGGCTTTTTGACTTCATAGCAAATAAACAAATCAGAGATATGACACAAAGCATTTTTGTTTAATAGCTGAACATCCTGGCTTTATGAAACATACCTCAAACAAGTTAAATTAAATTATTGTAATTAATTGCATATTTTTTTCCAGATCAAGTAGAGGAAAAATTATGGAATTATATTATTGTGTCACTGCAATTTCAAGTGGCGAAGTGGGAAACTTTCTGGTAAAGTCCATCATACATCTAAGCTCATACACAGATTTCCCTTATCACTTCTCTTACATTTCTTGAGTGGTGGCAGGATGGCACATCCACCTCCAGAGTGCCTGTTATAATGATCTACTGCTGATATTATCAAAGAACATATTTGTATTCAAATAGTTTAATATCTTTTTTATATATATAATGTATGTATGTATGCATATGTGTATGAATATATGTGGGTTTTTTTTTTGTTGTTTTTTTTAACATGTATTCAACAATTGTGTAAATATGTATGTATGTATATGTGTATGTATATATGTGGGTTTTTTTGTTGTTTAGTTTTTTTTTGTTTTTTTTTTAACATGTATTCAATAATTGTGTAAAAATAAATATGCTGACTGGATTTTTTGTTGGGTTAGCTTATTCATGATCAGTACCATCACAGCAAGTAAAAAAGAAAGCGGTGATATTTTTGTATAATATTTTTTGTATAATACAATTATACCATTTTTATAATACAATTATATTATGCATATTATACCAATGAGTTATGAACAAAATGAGCTTGGTAGGCTGCTTGTTGACATAATCAACAAATGAACAGTTTTGCAACTACAGATAAAAGCCAGATATGGATTACACTGTCAACAAAAGATGATTCATGATAATTGTACTGTACACCACCCCCTCTGTAAACATGACTGAAGTCACAAAATAGTGACTAGGTAACATTTGTTGGTTACACAGCATTCATAATGCATCTTGGTCACGGAGGTGACCTTAATATAGGACCTGATTGTGTTCTCTAAATCCTCATTTAACCTGGGAGAAATCTGATTGTGTGTGAGCTCTCCTACTCATAAACTCCTCATCAGTACAGGAAAACAGTTCAATCTTGGCCTGCATTTCCAGCTGTCCACACTCAACAGTACACCGAGGATATAACAGTGAAGGCTGGTTGTGATATTAGATGGGAGGACTAAAAGCCTAATATCTAGCAATAGCTCAACAACATAAGTATTAGGTTGGACCAATGCATTATATCACCATCTACAGCATGATATGAATGATGCAGGGTAAATTATTACATACACACTTAAAGGCAGATAGAAAGCTGCATTCTTGATTACTGTTTTAAGTGTTTCAAGTCTGTAATGGTGTACTGGGTTCTGTTCTGTTTCCTCTGAATACGAAACATGGTAAACAGAAAAGTTGTAACCCTTTCGTTCAAAAAATAAAATGCACCCACCCCCCAATTTTAGGGTTCCATCATCTGCTCTTTTATGTTATTTTTTACTTGATAAAATGTATGCTTAGTCGATCTATTTTTAGTTTCTCCTCCAAAGACTGTGTGTGTGTGTGAGAGAGAATAATGCTTCTGATATACAGTACTGTGCAAAAGTCTTATTCACATGCAAAGACATTGTAAAGCAAAGACGCCTTCAAAAATAATTTAATTAAATGTTTCTACTTAAAAAAATACAATAAAGAGCCGTAAACAGAAATAAATGAAACAAAGTCGATATTTGGAGTGATGACCCTTTTCTTTAAAATTTTTTTATCAATAGTCTCAGGTAGAATTAGTGCAGTTTTATAAGGAAATTAGATGTAAGTTTTATTGCGCATCTTGCAGAACCAGACACGATTCTTCTGGAGACTCTGACTTTCACACTTTATTGAAACTGCTGTTTGGTTTAAGATGAAATGAGTTTGTGCTACATCATGCTATCTTGCATTTAGTTAGCTCATATGAGCTAATTCTTGTTGTGACTTTCTGCACAGTCTACAAACACATAATATAAATATTGGATTGGGAAGCACAGTTTACAGTTTTAGATATTAGTCACAAATCTCCTCATATAAAAACATCGTTGTTTCCAACAAAGTTCAAATCAGGTTTCAAATGAGTGAATTTATCCACTAGGGGGCGATAGCTGTTCAGGGTTTTATCAACATCAAGCGCTTTAAGTAATTTAAAACACATTCGGCTTATTAAAATGTTCCGACCTGTTTACTAAGCGAAATACTCTAAAATTTCGGTGGTATAATATGTATAAAACATCATCTGCCACAAACTGTTATGCTTAGAAATGTTGTCATTTAGTTTGTCTAATGTCATGGCAGCTATGAGATGGAACTGATGCATTTCAACACTGTACAAAATACCCTTTATGTTATTTACCTCAGATGAGTCTGAGTACTAAAGAGTATACAGTACAGAAGTTATGACTAAATTACATGCAACAGGTGTTTATAAAAATTCTCAACAATAAGAGCGTCAGGTATTAGTATAACCACAAGGTGGCGTATTGAGGTCTAATATACACTCAGCTACAAGTATACCTGCAAGGCAGCACTAAACTTAACTGTATGACATGGACAACATCAGTAATATTGCAATAATTGCAGTATTTTACGTAAACAGCTGTTGCATATAACTGAGCATGACTTTTTATTTCTCCTCAGTACAACCATGACCACCATCATCATCACCACCATTACCATCATCACGAGGAGCCATTTTGCTTTGTTTAAACGTCATTATTTGTGGCCGGCGTAACATAAAACTTTTAATATAGTGTATATAATACACCCACGTAACTTAAAGCATTAACTTCTAATGCTGAAAATTCATCTAAGACTTACCAGCTACCAGTTTGCTGACTATGTCAAGCTGTTAAGACTATATTTTCATAGCTGGTTGCCTGAGCTGTTTCCCAGCTTAATTATTTCTGACTAAATTATCCAATAAATGTTTGAAACATCCTAATCGTCTTACTGTTGTGTAACTTTTATGTTATATAACTTTGTAGCAGTGCAGCATTAGTAGATGTACTTCAGAAACTTCCTTCCTACCAGCACTTAACAGCTGGCCAACAGATGGTCCACCAGTCTCATAGACTCTGCCTGTGTTTTGGTAGCTGGTCAGACTAAACTAGATTTTTCAGCAAGACTGTTTTTTTTCCCAAAGCCTCTTAGTTTGTAACTTCTCTGCTAAATCAACAAGGTGAAAATATTGTTTGAATTATGTCTTTTTCGTATTGCTCATCTGTTCGTTGTAGTGTGTTATTGTAGAGTTGGACAGGGAATGTCCCCCCTCCCCTTCCTTCCCTCGAGCCGGGGGTGGGGAGAAAAGTTTCGCGCATGCGCAGTGACTTGTTTTTCTCCAAAACCGTCGCTTAAAGTGAGCAGGGCGACGAAACTCGGCTGTCTTTCATAGCGGACCACCGAACCTGTGTCGAGTCTCGATAACAGCATCCTCTGCTGTTATTCAGCTCTGACACATCAATGACACTAAACAGTGTTCAAACGTGCTTTTTTCATACGAGAATATTTTCATAGACTTTTCTTTGTTGTTGTTTTTTCTACAGAATTTTGTACATCTTTTTTTTTTGTTTCCTTTTCTTGTCACCATGGTGCTAGGAAAAGTGAAGAGCTTCGTTGTAAGCTACGACTGTCACAATGACAGCAATGTCCCCGTTTTCTCCAGCGGGGACTGCGTCTCAGGAAGAGTCCTCATCGAAGTGACCGGAGAAATTCGCGTCAAGTCTCTTAAAATCCACGCCAAGGGGTTCGCAAAAGTGCGTTGGACTGAATCGAGAAATGCTGGATCCAACACTGCCTACACTCAAAATTACACAGAAGAAGTGGAGTATCTAAATCACAAAGACATCCTTATTGGCCATGGAAGAGGTAAGAATACGATCTCAATATGTTATATATTTATATATATATGATATATTGTGTGGATGCAGTGGGATGCTCAGACTTGTTTACAAGTAGAGCGGTTGCAGACTACAACTGTTTAATTGTGCATTTTGCATCATTGGATGATCGCGTTGATTCATAATCAAACGCAAAATACATTTTAAAAACCTTTCCAGATCGAAATTGACCTTGTATTCAGACTGTTGTATCATTCCTCTGCTTTAACCCAACTGTCAGGAGGAAGTAGGTAGAATGAATGGGCGAGCAACCAACACAAGGCTGCTTGTTGGTTAAGTCAGGGTTTTTTCCCTTTTATTAAAGAAAAGTTTCCTAAACACACGGTAAATCTGTTAGAGCAGAAAGCTAATTTGCTATTTTGACCTGAAAACCCGCAAAAACAAGATGTTTAATTGGTGTTTTATCACAATTTCGCCTTTAGTTTCCACCCATTGTTAAAAGCGGTTCAATCCTGTTCTGATGCAGTATCTGCTCGCGCTCGCTCCTGATAGGCTCAGGCAAAACGTGTTTTCGATGACATCACGCTTCTGCAGAAAGTGTTACATAGCTGCAACTTTTTTTTATATATATATATATATATATGCATTTTCCGTGTTTTTATCCGTCTTTGACCAAATGCATAGGAGATATGCTAATATTTCTCATGCAAGCGTTGACATTGCGGCTATTATTATTATTATTATTATTATTATTTAAACGAAATGTTTATGTTCAAGTGCACTGTGTACTAAACTGCTGCAGCCTTGCAAATATGTTGCAAACATACAAGCTTTGGGACAATCGCACGCGATGGATATTGTAGCCTAAACCTATGGCCATGTCACAGCAGTCTGAAGACCCGATATCTGTATTCATGTCATTCTTTATATGGATGTAGACCAGCGCATGTAGAGGGGTTTTTTCCCTTCTTCTTCCAGTGTTAATGGGATACTGGGGCGAATAAATGTGAACTTGCATGTTTAATTTCTGTACACAGTAGCTTTCATTTTGTAATTGCTTTACCTTTTTATATATACTGTCAATGATTTTGTTTTTTTCTGTCTTGAACATTTCTTCTGTAATCTTGTTATTTGTGTATTTCAATCAATGCACCGATTGTATCGTTTGTAACGTTGAAATACTAACAATAAAAGTGAAGTTTAGAAATATGGTCGGTATTCTGTCTCGTCATTGGCGCTGCCTGTCTCGTTCTGTTTATTCTTGAGTGTAAATTAAACTGGGGGAACATTTGGTGAGTGCAGGGCGCAGTGAATAAAGCTAAACAAGTCTGAGCTGCAGCTCTTGGTGAACGCTGCACGGCTGTAAATGCGTAATGCGCGAGGCGGCGCGCGCTGAGGCAGCCAGCTCCGGTTTAGGCCGGTCTTCTCTTGTTCGGCTCTGCTTTTGATTGACAGCTGTGCGCGTGCACGCGGCTTCGGCTGAGCTGGCGGAGAGGAAGTGTGTGTTTAACCCAAAATCTAAAACTAGATTGTTTCTTTTAACTTAAGGTTTTTTTTTTTTTTAAATCGAATATATTATGTACTTCAACAAGATTTATTTTTAATTCTGTATTGTGGATGTCCGCTGCCCTTTATGAGTGTCTCCCATGTTAAATCAAATAAAACACACACACACACAATTATTATTTATAATTACACCCCAAGAGCAAAATATGTGTGATGTATTTTATTAAGGTACAAAGTGTCCATATAAATGATCTAATTAAAGATGTTTTTAAATTTTATGACCCTTCTGTTGTCTTTTGAATGTCATCATTGTTGTAACTCAAGACAATTAAATGAGATCAAGCTCTTTCTCCTGTTGTTGTTGTTATATAGTACTGTCTCAGGTAAGGTATACATGTATTTGGAATATTGTTCTCTTCTCTTTCAGATGATGATAACTCTGAGGAAGGTCTCACCACAATTCATTCAGGAAGACACGAGTATGCATTTAGCTTTGAGCTTCCGCAAATGTGAGTGCGTTCTTAACATTTCCCAGCTTAACATGAAAGTGAAACCATTTAAAAGATTTTACAAACACGTAGGCTTTTCTTTTTAATGTCCTTCATGAGAGATTGATAAGATGTCTGATCATGTAATAGCTTTCAGTTTGTTCATGCCACCTTTCTGTTCTCTGTGTGCAGACCTTTGGCTACCTCTTTCGAAGGGAAGCATGGCAGCGTGCGCTACTGGGTCAAAGCAGAGCTGCACAGACCATGGCTTCTGCCCATGAAGACCAAGAAAGAGTTCACCGTTTTCGAACACATTGACATCAACACTCCCCTCCTGCTGGTAAGTGGTATCTGCCTCACATCACAGGATACCTCTGTTACGCTCTGCGTTTTGTTAGCACGTCTCTATTCTTACTTTATCTTCTTTTGATGATTTGGGTTTCTTCTACAGTACCAGGGCTTTCAAATTGGTCCTCAGGGCCTCCCAGGCCACATATTTGTTCTTTCCCAGCTCAAAACACACCGTTCCAAGTACTTTGTGTTCTCGATACCTTGTTTTTGGTGTGTTTAGAGCTTTGGATGTTGCAAGAGAGAGAATTTGTGGACTGACTGGGAGTCCTTGAGGACCACGGTATCAACCACTGCTCAACAGGGTATATTTGAAGTATTCTAAAGCTAACAAGTCTCAGGACACTAACATTGTCTTGTTCTTGTTTTTCCTCTGCTTTTTTCAGTCTCCACAGGCAGGCACGAAAGACAAGACACTATGCTGCTGGTTCTGCACCTCAGGTCCAATCTCCCTAAGTGCCAAAATTGAAAGGAAGGGTTACACCCCAGGTAACATAATGTTCCCAAGCATGATTTGTATCTCGTTATTCATAAAGCTCTTGGCATTATTGTAGTTTATTGTCAGAATAGTCATGTCAACTCAGTCCTGTGTTGCTGTTTGCAGGAGAATCGATTCAGATCTTCGCAGAGATTGAGAACTGCTCCTCGCGCATGGTCGTGCCAAAGGCTGCCATCTACCAAACTCAGACCTTTTATGCCAAAGGGAAGATGAAGGAGATCAAGCAGCTGGTGGCCAACATCCGCGGGGAGTCACTGTCTTCTGGCAAGACAGAGACATGGAACGGGAAGTTGCTGAAGATCCCTCCCGTGTCACCGTCCATCCTGGACTGCAGCATCATTCGAGTGGAGTATTCACTCATGGTGAGTTAGGAGCCTTCATCACTTACTCACAGGCTTTACAGTTTGTAGGTAAAGCCTTATTGTGATCAGTTTGATGAAGCACACATTTCCAAAACTTAACACGCGTAAGACATTTTTACACAGCAAGCCTATAATACACTGAGCTTAACTTCTTGCTTCTCTGCTTGATCTTTGAATAATTAGCTACACCTAAGACTTATATCTGTGCTTTAAAAAATGTTTTCCATAAAACACTGCATTCCCTAAAACCATGGCTTGAAAGCAGTTTACATTTGTTCGAATATTTTTAAGGCAAGTGTTCAATGAAAGCTAATCGCACTTAGACTTCCATCAACCACTGAGCTCAAAATTTCAGGCTACTGCATGCTAATGACCTCATAACCCTGTGAAACAGTTGCATCCTGTTCTTGCATAATCACACAACGTCATAAAACTGACCTTTCTATCAGGATTATTACATCAGACATCTGAAGGTATATGTGACTGACCCGTTGCCACTGCTTGTTTCCTCTAGGTCTATGTGGACATTCCAGGATCTATGAACTTGTCCCTCACCCTGCCTCTGGTGATCGGCACTATCCCCCTGCACCCTTTTGGCAGCCGCACATCCTCTGTCAGCAGCCAGTGTAGCATGACCATGAACTGGCTAGGCATGAGTCTCCCAGAGAGACCTGAAGGTGAGTACTGGGGTTACACGTCGTACAACGTTATACTCCTTTTATATTTGTACTTATTTTGCTCATATATAGATGTAGATAGGCTGTGGGATTATGCATTGCCCTATACATGTGGCGCAATAAATATTCAAAGATTTGTTATACATAACCACTAACAATTAACACAACCAGACAAGGAGGTGGGAAGGTAATGGTTAACAGAAATGGTACACAAATAGAACATGGTTTTCTGTTCATCTGTTTATAGCACCCCCAGCTTATGCAGAGGTGGTCACAGAGGAACAGAGACAAAGCTGCTTGGAAGTGTCCTCGGGCCGTGAAGACCTCGATGGCCCACTGTTTGCCTACATCCAAGAATTCCGCTTCCAGCCTCCTCCTCCATATTCTGAGGTAAATACTACCAATAAATTACAAATTGTGACTAGATTTGTAGATGATAGACTTGAGCACTAACTGCTGAGAACTAAATGTGTCATTAAAGGCTATAAGCTGAACAGCTTAAAGAAACACATAGAGATATGTTCACATCATTTTGAAATGACAGTATTTATGAGCTTCCAACTTGTAAGAACTGTTTAGAGACTACTTGGAACCTATAATTACCAGGAAGGAGCTCTGAATTTCCTGAAAGCTCTGACTTGACACTGTGTGAAGTCATGTTATAAACAAACACGACCAAAAAAATAAAAATACTGTGTCTTCCACAGTTTAAGGCAGCGAGGAGTGTAATGTTCTAGTTTAATTCCTATGATACTTGTGAGTTTCTAGTATGGGATACTTAATAAATAAGGTGTTGTGTGTTTCCACCTGAGTCCAAGGAGAGGAACAGCTTTGAGTAGTATTCCTGAGCAGTCATCTCATAATTATTGTAATTACAACACGATGTCAACCCACTGTAACAGTGTGTTAGTCAATTTTAGGGTGACTCCATGGTGTCTGATTTTCATATTTACCTTTCTGACATTTATGTCCTAACTTTAGCTGTGTTGCTCTATCCTCTCCCTCTAGATTGATCCAAATCCAGATCAAACCAGACAGCCAGAGGAGCAGAGGCCTGAAACATGTCCATCACGCTGAAAAGCTCATAGCACCAGCTCAGAGCAGTCATGCCCTTCAAACTTTCGACTTTCAGTTTTTTTCCCGGAGACAACGAGTGCACTTGCGCCGCCGTCGATGCCGAGAGAAAACGAACACGCAGGAAGAAGGACAGTAAAGTGCAGGAAGTTGCTGCCGTGTCAGTTCATTCCTGCCACAGGGAAGTGTGACCACTTTGCTCATCTGTGTTGATCCCTGTGGACAGATGCACCTGGTTGGACTGTGATGCCAGGTTTTAATCAGCCTAGTTTCTGTTGTCCTCATGCTTCTTTCTGTAACCATGGCACAAAGTAAGGTTCTGTAGCACAGAGCTACCTGGAGACAGCCAAATATGCAGAGGATACACTATAGCCACCACCTGCAGTACAAAGGAGAGAAGACTAGAATCTCTTACTTCTGTTGTGGATTTTTGCACATCTTATATTTAGCTTGAGTTATAAGGCTCAGTTTGAAAATCACTAATTGTTTCGTTTTTCCACTGTCTTGGTCTAATATGACTAAATGATCGCAGGCTTGTTTCGCTTCATCCGTGCAGCTTGCCGAGAATAGATTCAGAGACAAAAATCCGACTGAGATTCAGAGACTCAATTCCTGCTCTGATCTAGTTTCAGCTGTTCTTAGGTGGTTTTGTTTTTCCTTAATTGCGTTCCCTCTTAAGGACATGCAGATGACAAACTGTGCTTAGTGACATACACCACCTGAAAGGCTCTTCAGACTTGGCATTGTTGCCTGTATGGTTTGTAATAGCAGTGTGACTTTTTTCTGTTTTCTCCTCCTGTTCACATGGACACCATGTACAAGTTCTAAACATAGTATGCCTTCAAGCCAATCTCCGTTTCTTTTGGGGATTATGCTCCTAGCGCATGTTTTGTGGTAGAGAACAGAAGACCATTTGCCACTTGCATGTGTAGGCAGGGCGGAGAGATAAAACAGGGTGGAACCCAGCAGTTTGCCTGCAAACGGCCTGAACAGTTCGTTGCCTTTCTATTTGTAGTGTAACGCAGTGCAGTCTTCTATATAATACTGCCTAAAAAAGCACTCAGTCTCAGGAGAACTTCTCACTTGCCAAAAGGTTGGAAACAAACAAACAAAACAAAACAAAACAAAACAAAACAAAAAAAAATATATATATATATATATTGAAAAAGACATGTTTCATGTTTCAATTGCACTGTTTGAAAGCAAAAAAAAAAAAAAAGGATGTAGGTGAGACAAAAAAAGTAGATTAGATTAACAGAAGAACAGAGAAGACAATGCACAAGGCAGCTTTCTAAGACGAAAGACATTCCCTTTTTGTCCTGTTTTACTTTGAGACTTCTTTTGTCCTAGCATTCCTCCAGGCCAGTGATTGCAGATATGATTCGGAGCAAAACGTGAGAGAACAATGACTGAGATTCTGAAAGGACCCATGAAGAAATTTGATACAGCCAAACTGTGGCTTGAACTATGTTGAAATGAGGCATACATTAGTTTTCAGGACTCATTCAACAACTACGTTAACGCTCTGCTTCCGTGCAGTAATAATGTAGCACCTGTGGGGTTTTGTGTGTTTTTTTTGTTTGTTTGTTTGTTTTTTTTACTATATATATATATATATATATATATATATATATATATATATATATATATATATATATAAATGAAATGTAAAGATTACTCATATCTCACAGAGGTCTGGAGGAAGTTTGGTATTCAGTCATTTCCCAGTGAAAATGGTTTAAGTGGTGTTTGATACATCGCTTAAATTCATAACTTTTGAAAGGACACTATGGATGTTCATAGTCAAGTAGCTGATGTGTGCGTGTATGTGACATTTGTGGTTTCTCTAAGGGGTGTGTAGAACTCAGTAAGTTTTGGATTTCTGCTTCAAACATACACAGACTCATTAAAGTGGTCTTATCATGGTGGCCTTGAAGAACTGACCTGGTTCATCACTCACATTTATTACAACTCAAAACCTTCTGACTGTCTCTGTGTCGTCTGAAGCGTGTTTATGTTTAAAAGGACAAAAAGGGAAAAACCAAATAGTCCTTCAAAGCGAGCACTGATCCCCAGACATGCCACTCTGATTTGCTATGGCTTAAATCATGTTTTGTGATGACTAGCTTTGATTACCATTACGGGCATTTAAGGCTTGCTTCCTGGTCAGACGATCTGGAGCGGTTCTGTTTCTCTCACATGGATTTATTTTGGGAACAATAGTTGTGGTCTAGCACACCTTCAGAGAATTGGGTTGCTAGTGGACAGTTCATTTTTGTATATGGTAATCCACACATGGCAAAATCACCACTGGCAAGTGATTTTAGGCAAAAACAATAAGCTTAAAAAAAAAAAAGAAAGAAAACTTAATGATTTTTTCCTTTCATGGTTGGTCTGTTATTGTGCTTGGCCTTCCATGTAGTCCAGTGTTAAAGCTAAACTCTTTTTTTTTTATTTCTCTCTCTGAGGAATGAATGAAGTAGAAATTGTTGTTGGATTTGTTTTTTTAGAACCAAAGTGCAATATCTTTTTTTCTCTCCAACCCCCAACCCCACCCCGACAATGGTATAACTTTTTTTGTGTTTTATTCCGTGATAATCAACACTACATAACCGACAAATTTCTGTTCAGAATGGTTTTGAACTTGTCTTCGTTCTTCCTTGGAGCTGAATAAATTTTTTCCAACCAATAAAACATTAGTGATGTTTCATTTGTACTTGTTTGTAAAATGTTTATATTGTCTTTAACTTCCTTTCATGACTAATGAGGGATATGTTCCTATTTCCCACACTATCAACATTTCTCATCTACTCTTTCAGGAATTCACATACAGAAGTGCTAATTATGGTTAAATTAACCTCTGAACAGACACTTACACTCAGTCTTCCCACTCTCATGTTCTTAATATTAAACTTTATTGATTCCCATATAGTTATAGAAAACTAACATACTAGGTAGGTTAATGGATAAGTCTTATTAGGCTTGTTATATTAGCACTAAAAATCTTTGAGATGTAATTAACAATGTGTAATAGTAATAGTAGTAGTAGTAGTAGTAGTAGTAATAATAATAATAATAATAATAATAATAATAATAATAATAATAATAATTGTGTAGAAATATCTAATAGCCCCTGAAATGCAGTTCTCCATGCTGGCTTTTTTTGCTGAAAACTAGTGCAGTAGTGCTCCTAGAGGCGAACCAGAGAATTGCAGTAATTTCCAGTCAACGCTTGGAAATGTTCCAGAGAGAAACAAATCAAATGACATGTTTATTTGCACACTGTCCAAGTTACTCTAGGCAGTGAGAAAGAAAATATAGACATTCATTTGCTAAATGCGCTTTCTGCAGTGGCTCTTCATTGACTTTGAATGCAACTATATTAAAAACGGTTGACATGCAGAATAACCTTTGCCTGCTTGCTTGTTTCAGAGAAAATATAACATATCTGCAGTATTCACTAAAACAGCATTTTAGTTTTCACTTGGGCTAAACACAAAACTAAGACTGCATTGAAAAGTCGGACACAAAGACGGCAGGACCAGGACCGTTTATAGGTGTTCACCCCATGACCTCATCTCATCAGGGACACTTTGTTCACAGTTCGAGAGTAGCCTTAGGAAAGGTTGTAAATGCTTGGCAGTAAGGGCCTGACAAAAGTGGATATACAGCCTCGAAGACACTATTGTCCTGTCTAATATCCATAGAACAGCTGTAATTTATATTCAGGGAGATATAAGGTGGTATAAAATCAGGAGAGAAAAAAAACGCTCATTTGCTACCCTAGCACCACAAAGCTCTGCCTTCTAGCTTTTATTTCAGTTAATTAAATGAATTAATTCTACTAAATAAATTTTTTTAAAACGTCTTTAGAAAATTTCATTTTCACATAGTTTTGTTTTCTTACACATTGAATGGCACACTGATTAATACCATGTTTAAAAAAATCCATCAAATTACGTCATGGTTGGCAATCAATGATTGGACTGAGGAAAGCATGGACTGGCACGCGAAGGGCTGAAAGAAGAAAGAGGTCCTGAGAGGTTCATTTAAAGCCAGAGATACAGCTACACAACAAATCTGTGCTGAGCTTAGCAGGGCCCCTGGTTGCATCTCCAAAGCAAGTACACAAACAGCCTGAATGGTAATTGAAAAAGACAGAGCTATGATGCTATGGTGTATTCACCAACATCTTGTTTTATTCGAAAGGCAGCCTAAAGGCCGATTCTCACTAATTTAGCATAAGGTAATACTTTACTGACTGGGTGAAAGTGTAATCTTGGCCATTTTTTTGTTAGAAAACCTTCATCTTTATACATCTAAAAGACATCTCCATAGGTAATTTGTGAGGGGGGACCTTACCTTATACTTCCCAAGCTTTTGACATGGTTTGGAACAAATTTGGTAAGGTTGCACTAAACATTCTGTCCTTAGAGTTGAGACAAAAGTGTGAAACTTTCGTTAGACATTGTCTCTCAAACTGTATGCAGAACATGGGCTGGTCAGCAACTCATCAACAAAGTAACCATCCAAGTATACAATGGTATTGTTAAATCTGCATTCTGCCAGGCTTAGGTCCAGTTCAGCTCTGATGAGTTATTGTCCTAGCACGTTGCACTCTTCTTGTGGCCACCTCTGTCACTGACTCATACAGGTCAGGGCCTTTGTGGTAATCTGACCTCGTGCTAGTGGCATAAAGGAGGTTGGGATTAGTGGGTAGTGCCGGCTGCTGATCAGCCCCTGTTTATGCCACACAGGTCTCAAACCTTTCCTGGCTAATCCTAGAGCCGACCATAATCACAGATATGGCTACAGGATAGTAAAGCGTTCTAAACGGTCCCATACATCTCATGTCTGGGAAATCATGTGCTTGTGGAATGCAGATCTAGGTTTCCGTAATAGACAGAATTTATTTCTTGCTAAAAAAACAGAACAGATTAAAAACAAAATGGATAATCACAGTTTGTTTAAACCTTGACTAAACAGGTGCATGGGAATGTACCCACTATTTCTGATAAATTACTTCTTGGCAATGCTGCAGAATTCGAACATATGGAAGTTCATCCATAGCGTCATCCAGGAAAACAATGGCACAGTGGTCTTGCATTACAGATTTTCTCTTTATTTGATAAATTTTACTTGATTTTACTGCCTTAATTAACATTGTGGTTATCAGTTTTGGTACACAATGTTGTTCCTGAAATCTGTCTAACTAAATAGTGATTTAAAGCACTGGTTTTGTAAGCAGTCTGTGGGATGTCCTTGGAAATCCTTTGCATGCTGAGAATTGTGTAAGCTTTCACTCAGATTGAAGCATGATGTGTATAATCATCAGCCTTTGTGTTAATCTACCTGAGAAATTCAGTCAACGATATAAAATAAGCCATTATGATAGCTTTTAGCATTTTTTATGGATTAGATTAGATGCTTTGAGATTTGTTGTTTAAATTTAAATATACCCTTTGACTAATATAACTAATATACTAATATAGTTATAACACTTTAAGTCAATTGTGTCTATCTCCTAAATTAGATAAAAAAAAATCTATTTCTTTATTTATATATGCTCATATATGCTCATTAATGCTCATGTATATCGTTTAATATTTACATCAGAATTAAAACTGTGTGCTATATACCTGTAACTGCTATATTTACACACAGAAGTGTGGTGGTAAATAGTATTATTTGCAAAGATTTTATGTCGTATACATGCCCGGCAGTAAAGCAATCTATAGTACAAGAACTGTAATTGATCTACTATACTGGGAGAAATAAGCTGGTATTAAAAGAAAAAACATTTTAGAGAAAAACTTGAGCTGCTATCTTAGCACTGCTAAGGTGGTCTTTAATTTTAATGAGCAGCAAATGAGTTCGCTATCTTCTTTATTGTCATCTTGAGATTCATTTATAGAGATCTCTTTGTGGTTTTATTTACACGCATGGCTTAAGGAGAAAGCCATGAGTAAGCATATGCAAATCTTGTCAGAAATATGGAAACCATTCTGTTCACTATTTGAAATAAAAGTTGTGTGCTAATTAAAAAAATCACTCTTCATTTATGTTTATGATAACTACAGAGGGTAAGTGCATTTCTGCATTAAAATCTGTTCCTTGTTGTCCCCTCCTCCTCTTGTTTGGCAAGTGGCCACGTGTGTGACACGCCTGTATGTGTTATGCACTGAAGGGAAGTTATGTTGTGAGGGGAAGTCGATGAGGACATGTTAAAAAGTATCGAAATGTGTCAAGAGGCACACAGCATTGCTTGCTATTAAAAGGTTTACAATAGTGTTATAGTTATAACTATAGATATTTCTGCAAAGGACAGTTTGGTAGATAGCACTGTCATAAAATACAATACTTAAGAGAAAAGTAATTAGTGGACCACCTCAATCTTTTTCAATTTCCAGCTTTTTAGTTTTAAAGATATGAAGAAGGGATTTCATGCTTTTTTAGAAGTAATTCCGATGCTGTGCTGCAATAACACAGCCAATAACACCCACCATCTTCGCAATGTCTGTCACAACCTGTCTAGAAAAACATCTATACAAAGCACCTCAGTATCCTTAAAAGTACAATTTTAAAACACCCTTAAAAATGAAACTTTATTCTTTTACCACTAACATATTGCATCTTTAGTAGCGGCTTTCTTTGCTGACAGAGTCGCAGTAGCATGAGAAAGTAATGGTTGAATTCTTTCAGCATAGAATTAAAAAATATAGCATCCGTGCTGTTGAAAATACAGCATCCATTACTTGGATTTTATGTTTTTAATGAACTACTTTATTACCAATATCAATATGTTATTGACAATAAAGAAAAAAAGAATGAGAGACTTTCTTCTTCCAATGATCTTCAGGAAATTCACAAAAATTTCCTGTTGATTTTGTCATTTCCTCATTTGTAAATCACTTTGGGTAAAAGTGACTGCTAAATGAATAAATGTAAATGTGACTTGTGGAATATTCCAAATAATCCATAGTGGTGAATGTGTTCAGGTAACAGGGTTGAGTGAGTGAATTAAAATGTACATTTTTCATAACCTATAATGGTGACTCATGCAACAGTGTGTTTCAAGCATGAGAGCTAAATGGAGTCATACATTAAGTATGATCATATTTAAACAGAACGTGTCATTGTAGTGGTCAGGGACTGGCAAAATTCTATTTTTCTGTGTTGCTGTAGGTTTTATTACATTTCATTTGAAACATGCATGTAGGTTGGTGTGAAGGACACTTTAACTATGTTTAACATGTCTTTTACATTACATACATATTTTTAAATACAATATCAGTGGGACACAAATGGCACCCCCATCATGGAATCTGAGCAGTACACACACAACACAAACCCAGATCCAAAATGCTTGCGTAGCCATGGTAGACAAGGTAAACAGTACAGTGAAGAGGCCAGCTGCAGACTGTTATGGCTATTGACATGTAAAACCAATTGCCATGCTGCCCCTACAGTCTGTGTACTTCTTGAGCCAATGGAAGAAAGAAACAGGAAATCCAGTAACCCAGACATTACTGTTCCCAGGCTTAGGTTCCAGGACTTGTTGCAAGTCCCAGGATAGTCTACATAGCTGGTATGTGAAAAGGGGTATGGGGAGGCACGACCTCTACTCAGGTATGAGTAGAGCCAGAATTCAAGTTCTTACCAAGTTAGAGAATGCAGATTCATGATTAGCCTGGCCAGAACTGTTTGTTGTCCTCATGAATGAAGGTAATGTGAGGAGAGTGGGACAGCTTGTCACCTGGAATATGGGTTTGAGAGATGTTTGGTTGTGCATTAAAAAAAAAAAAAGTCCTGGCAAATATCTCAGTACATGTCCACATCCTTTCCAGAATGCAGTACAATGCAGAGTCTCAGTGCATTCAGCATGCATGCAAAAGATGGGTTTGTTTGACGTTCATGTTTACAGATTAAGCTCGAGCTGGCATGGAAGTACAGCTATCCAATTCTGCCTACAGCTGGTAAACAAATGTCTTTGGTGGGACCACTTAATCCCTGCTGCATTCTGTTCAAGAGGAGGTGTTTACAAGTCACTAGAAGTTCACATCTGACATATATGGGTTGTGCACTGTCACATTTATTTTCGGCTTTGCATTCATTCTCCTTCAGCAGTATCAACTTTCAAATTTGATCCAAATGGTTGTTCATAGCACAGTGGCTCCCTGATATCAATGCATGTATATACAGTTGCAATCAAAATTATTCAACCCCCATTGCAAGTCAGATTTATTGTCAAAATTTACAGACTTTCAACTGTTTGCAATGAGTGGTTTCCCCAAATTCGACTGAAAATGCAACTTATAATGATTTCTCTAGTCTCAAAATTATTCAACCCCATCATATTAAACATCTTTATTACTTAGTAGAGCACCCTTGTGCTGTTATGACCTGCTGCAAATGAGATGCATGGCTTCTGGCAGCGTTCCTGAGGAATCATAGCCCATTCCTCATGAGCAATGGCCTCCAGTTCAGTAATATTCTTGGGTTTGCAGACTACAACCGCCTTCTTCAAATCCCACCAGAGATTTTCTATGGGGTTCAAGTCAGGTGACTGTGATGGCCATGTAGAAACTTCCAAGTCTTCTTCTGCAACCAAGCCTTGGTGGAATTTGAGGTATGCTTGGGATCATTGTCCTGTTGGAAGGTACAATGACACCCAAGCTTCAGCTTCCTCACAGACGGCATGACGTTTTCTCCTAGGATTTCCTGATACTTCAATGAATCCATCTTACCTTCCACACGCTGCAGGATTCCAGTGCCAGAGGATGCAAAGCAGCCCCAGAGCATCACCGAACCTCCCCCATGCTTGACTGTGGACAGAGTGTTCTTTCTTCATTCTTCTTTCTCCAGACATACCACTGAACCAGTGTGCTGAAATGTTCCAGTTTTGTTTCATTGCACCTCAGAACAGAATCTCAAAACTTCTGTGGCTTATTTATATGATTTTGAGCTGACTTTTCTTGTGCTTTTGGGTCAGAAGTGGTGTACGTCTTGGAGTTCTGGCATGGAAACCTTCTGCATTTAGTACACACCTTACTGTGCTCACTGAAACCTCACTGCTTGTTGCCACCAAGTCTTGCTGCAGGTCTTTTGCAGTCACTCGAGGGTTTTTCACAACCTGCCTTCTCAAAAATCTGGTTGCAGCCGCTGATTGCTTCCTTTTTCTGCCCGGTCCAGGTATTTCACGTATTCTACCCCTAGCCAGTTCAGGTATTTAATGTGTTTAGGCTCAAGCACACCTGGTGCAACTAATGAAGCCTTTGATTAGTTGCATCAGGTATGCGTGAGACAACACCCGTTTGGCATATTTGTGCTGTTCTGAGGGATTCTGTTCAGGGGGTTGAATAATTTTGAGGCTGGAGAAATCATTATAAGTTGCATTTTCAGTTGAATTTGAGAAAACCACTTGAAGCATTCGTTGTATTGAACTATTTAAATTGCTTTTGTTTGATAGGTTTCGCTAGTAAACCAGCATGACCTCCATGGCTGACCAGATAAAAAAGAAACAGGATCTCACACAATTAACTATTGACGGGACTCAACTTGAAAAAGTACTGTGCTGGCCTGCAGTGCTCCAGATATACAATCATGCTCAAAAGTTTGATTGAGAATTTTCTATATATCTGCATAAATATAACCTAAAACATTATTCGATTTTCACACAAGTCCTAAATGACGATAAAGAGAACCCAATAAAACAATTGAGACAAAAATATTATACTTGGTCATTTATTTATTGAGGAAAATGATCCACTATTACATAGAACATTCACAAACTTTGAAGCACCACTGTAGCTAGCCTAATTTCTAACCTTTTATAAAATGAAGAGTAAAGCAAACCCTATGACCCTGTTATTTAGTTTAGTACCTTGTCCTTTCTATTAGTGGGGAAAAAAAAACAAATAATGCACATTGGTCCAAATAGGGAATAGGTCATTGATCTGGATAACTCTCTCTCTCTCTCTCTCTCTCTCTCTCTCTCTCTCTCTCGGTGGGACCCCTTCTATGTGGGAGAAAGAGACTGATATTTTCTGACTACATCCAGACAGCTTCCTTTTTTAGATGGCTGGACTCATTCATGCTGCCCTCTGTATCTCGTTTTCTCCCCAGTCACGGCGAACCTTGACCTCCACAACCCCAGACATGAGAGAAGGGCGGTGTTAGCGGTGACATGTTCCCACTAACCGAATCCTTTCTGGCTATTTTTAGCATTGTGGCCAGTATTTCATGCTAGCACCTGTTTCAGTAAGTGTAATTTAACATTAGTGATCAATAATGCTGAATGCATGCTGCATTTCGAAAATTTCTACAAACCCAAATTAGCATTTGGTCAGTCTTTGCTCCTCAACCCATATAAGCATCTCTCTGTGTTTATTGTTCAACACTATCACTAAGATGGGCTGCAGTATTTTTACAGCTGGAAAATGTACAGTTAATTGTGAGCAACATCCTGTAATGTTCATCTCAATATGTGTATGATGTAGCCTAAAGCCTGGCAAGATGTTTAAATAGTGATGAATAATAAGTCCTTTGTTAGTTTGTCATTTGTTAATAAGTGATGTCATTTGTTAATAAGTGATAAACTAAGTATAATTTATAAACTGTACCTTCTTGATGCCAAATTGACACTAACATGGCAATTTATACATTAATCTGTGTTACAAACAAGTGCAAGCTTGCCAACAAGTACTGGTGAAAGTCTGCATGAATTGTTCTTTTAAACAGACAAAAGTAGACTCTGAGGCCAAAATCCAACAGATTTAATAGTTTTAGATTTTTACTCATTGGTAAACATCTACTGAAGCTCTGTAGATTTTTGCACACAGCTCTTATCTGTAATGTTTTGAGCCTGGGCCAAGTAGAGTGACTGGTGTAGAAATATACCCGTTATACCATGCAGAGAGTAACACAGGAACTACGTAGTGGCCAGAATTGAAAAAGTCCTTGATGATGTCTTACATAAAGGCAACTGAAAGCAGAGGTTCTGCTAATAACAGGAACAAGTCTTTGTTAATGTGAATAAAAACAAGACACAGGTTTGGAGAAGTTAAGTTTGGGTGGAGTTAAGTATAAGCATAGGTATATTTGCATGAAAATTCATCCCAGAACAAATATGGGCCTATGATGTAGATTCTCCATTGTTCTACCTCTCCGTTTTATGAGCACAACACAAGAAACTTCCATCACCATTTTTAGACCCGTTTCTATAACAGCCCATAACCATAATGAGGCCTGCTTAGATGAGTCTCTGTTTTTCCGTAACATTAGATACTGTCAGAAAGCCCTTGCTTCACTGGAAAATTCATTTGTGTCCCACAAGTCACACAAGGAGGTCACAGTCTTAGTAATCTCAGTACACAGCCTGTAACCTAATTTGACTTGGTATTAAAAGGTACCAAAACTGCAACAACACTGCAGTATTCCAGTGGATAGTATTTTAATAGGTGACTGTGTGGAATGGACACAATCATGTACTTTTTTTGAGGATCTCAGGCTTGTTGTGTGGTCTGGAACAGGAGCCAGGTCAAGAGTTACACTGAGGCTGTCTATCACAACAGTGTGTGGTTAGGTGATGTTTGTGCTTTGGGGATTGCAATTGTTTTCACCCTTTTCACCCAGCTCAAGTTTCAGTGGCAGCCACTTTATGATTCCACGCAGCTCTCTTCCCAGAAAGAGTAAGAGAGACTCTATTTCTATTTTTGTTCAAAGATGCAAACCATGAGAACAATATGCATACATGTAATTTATGTGTGTATGAGTGTGCTTGTATGTGTGTGTTTGAGAGAGAGAGAGAGAGAGAGAGAGAGAGAGAGAGTGTGAGAGAGAGAGTGCAAACCTCAGTTGTTGAGTACACATTGGCATTTGTAGCAGCAAAAACACAAACATCATTCACTATGTGCAGTGTGCACAAAATTGTATGACGCACATTTTATTTTTTTTTAATTTGAATTGCAATTTTCTGTAGAATAAAGATTTCAATTAATTTTCTTATTCTCCTGCTTCCCTCTTCCTTCTCTGCTTGAGACTCCAAATTGTACATGATTCAGAAGTTCATCATTAAAAACTGCCTGCACAAATTCCAAAGTTCAGCCACTTCAGAAGGCACAACACATACTGAATGCCAAACCCCTTCTATGTGAGCTATGGTGCATCAGATACCGATGACTTAGCACTGTGGTATTTTTGTGGTACCAAGAGGTTATGTGCATGTGTGAAACTACTAATTGTGCATTTTTATATGGGCTTAATGGTTTAACAAGTGACTTATGACTGATTCAGGACATTCTGTCATATTCACATCTGTAATTATGCTGCACTTCATACATTCTGTAAATAAACATGATTTACAACATTCAAAGTTATCTACTATATGTAGAGCTGGCAAATATTCCATTGAGAAACAACCATTTGATTAATTACACACTGCATTCTGAATATGTGAATATTCTTGGAAACCAATGAAATGGGAACCACAAGACCAAATCCAATTTGATATATTTTTCATTAGAGCTTTGACAAATAACTTTTCTTACTCAATTGTTACCATTGTACTCATGTAAAGCAGTAAAGATGAAAAGTTAAGATAGAACATGCATATACATAGTAATCTTCTTTTTCTCTGATTTCTCTAATTCATCTCATTCTCATCTCTCTACTAATTATTCCTAGTTTCTTTTCTCTTCCTGTTTGTTATCATTCATACGCTTTCATTCTTTCTCTTTATATTCATGGGCACACCACACTACTTTTTCCTACTCGTCATTTGCTTTTGCCAAGTATCTGTCCAGCTCAGCTGTACACTGTCCCATTCCAACAGGGTGAGTTAGGGACAAGAGCACTTCCCTGACTCAGTTCTCAATTCCAAAACCACCGTAAATCACTGAGTCTCTCTGTCTAACCTACACTGTAGAAGAAGGCCAACGTCACCGAGCAGTTGCACCAAGTTGAGTCAGCATGGTGAGCGGCACAGTAGGAATGTGTTACGCGTATGGCCGTAATGCTACCACAGCTCACACAGCGGACTTCCCCAAACATGCCAGCAAATATATCCTGCCAACAGGCTAGAGCACTATATATGTGAACGCTGAGGAATCACAGCTATTTCTTTCTACCAGAGTGCACAGATGGGTAATGATTCACTGTAAATCATTTGTACTATTCATTTAAACACATTAGATTTTGACTGATTACATAAGGCTGGGTAGTAAGCAGACACTTAAGCCTCCATGTAATGTGTGCTCACACTGAATGTATACCAATGTGTTTTCACAAAAAGAAAAAAAAATCCTGTTTTTACAGCATTTTAATATTATTCAGATGTCTACAATACTATATAAACTGATCTCAATACATATTTTGAATTGCATCAAGTGTGGGTTCAAAATAGTCTTACTTTTATTTTCTTAGTGGTTTAACATGCCAAAATAAATGTATCATAAACTTGTTACTTGTCAAATAGCTAGTGTTACGGTCTCACAAGCTTCAATCCTAGTGTCCCTACATAAAAGATGTTGGAAGTGTGATAAGGGATGAATTTTGACATGAAGGCAGAACATTTATGACATTATTTAAAACATCACCTGGTCTTTTTCTAATCTTCAACTGCCCAGTTTGGGTGAACCTTTGGCCTGTGTAGCCTCCAATTCCTTTTATTCCATTTTGTTGTCACCTTCCTGTTAGCTCTAACCGGTTATCATTCTCCACAAGATGTTTTTTTTTTTCTTTCCACCCGCACCATTCTGTGTAAACTGTGTAAGACTGGTCTGTATGAAATCCCAGAAAAGCAGTTTCTAAAATACTCAAACAAACCACAATGTCAAAAACAACCATAAAGTCATGGCCTTCACATTTTTACCCCCATTCTGATATTTGATGTAAACATTGACTGAAGCTCTTGTCCTGAATCTTCATGATTTTATATGTTGTGCTGCTGCCATAATTGGCTGATTGCATAACTGCATGAATGAGCAGATGTACATGTGATCCAATAAAGTGGTCAGTGAGTGTATTATAGTGTATATATATTATAGTGGCATACTTGTGAAAAATAATGATGTGAGAACTGTTAAGTCTGGGCAACACATTACTACCAACATTCCAAAAAATAAGGAGTCCAAGCTGTTTGATAAGATTATCCTTTAGTTCTTTAACATATTTAGATGCATTGTGTACTGGAAGCATATTATTGCTATTTAGTATACTACTTCATGGGTTGCAAATTGATATTGATATTGATATTACTGTAGAATGATATTTCACAAAAGCACCAGCTTTGTATTATAAGAAGGTACAGAAAGAGTGAGTGCTTGAGTTATTATCTGTGTCCTTATCTTTCTTTGTTCTACATACCCACAGTTGTGGTTTGCTCTGTAGGGATGTGTGCAACAGGTGCTGTCAGGTTTGTGGCTTGACCTAGTTGGTATGCAGTGTAAAAGATGTTCTTGGGACAGGGTTTCATGGGACATTCTCTTTTAATAACTGTGTATACTATTTTGTTTTAATGACATAAGAGATAATAACATATGTACAACATATGACATATTTAAAGGCACTCTGCTTGAGCAAAAATATAAGCTGATAATATAATAAATACATCATGTAAATCATTGTGTGTGATATTTCTCTCTCTCTCTCTCTCTCTCTCTCTCTCTCTCTCTCTCTCTCTCTCTTGAAGTCAGAATCAGGTTTGGTTAAGTAACCTGATTGAATTTGACCAGATATAACATTTTTATTCAAATTTATCCCTAATGAGAAAGCCTGAGGTGACAGTGGCAAGAAAAAAACGCCCTGAGGTGACAAGTACTACTATTGTGAGTAATTAATAATAAGAAATACCATATCATCTTCAGAGAAGCTCATGGGCTTTCGATCAGCAAAAGATGAGCATCTGGTTCCATCTTTTGTTTGTTGCACACATTAACGGTATGGAGCAAACAGTAGCTCCCTGTTCCCCACTTGTTCCTGTTGCTCACTTTGTCCCTGCTGCGTCTCAGCTGCATAGTTTTGGGACAATATTCTGTCATAAAAGCATCTACAAACCTTTTTTTCAGATTAACTGGAAAGGGAGTCTTCTCATAATGTCTTCATGAACAGCATGGTATTCAATCAGTCTCATTCTAAATATGAGACAGAAATCTTCTAATAGTTTTTCTAGACATGCTACTGTCATACATATTTATGATCTTTCACCTTTTCATATGGACTTGTTTTCTCAGACACCCACTTCCTCTCACCCTCCAATTTCTAGTTCAGCAGGCTCTTATATAGAAACCTGATGCACCCATTTAAACCCTTGGGGCTCACTTGAAGCAGGACTAAGACTTCATGGGTATTAACTGTTTTCCCTAGTGAGCATGTGAGCAACACATGAGTCACACAAGTGCTACAAAAGTGGAAAACACTAACTAAAACTGGTTTAGACCGGCTGGCTGATTCAAAGGGAGAGAAGAAGGTTGAAGATAGAGAGTGAGACGTACAGACAGTAAGTGTGTAATGGAGAGATAGAGGCTACTCTGTTTCCACTATGCATGCCTGCTGGCTTGGTGCCATGATGGTGGGAATGTCTTATCACAGCCAGTGCGTGTCTTCTGCCATGTCTGCATTGCTACCACACACAAAGTGCTACATAGAGGCCAAATGAACGGAGATTATTATGTATGTTATTTTGAGACTAAGAGGAGACGTGGCTTTTTCCTTGTTTCCTTCCATCACCAATTGATACATTGCAGCCTGCATGAGATTATTGTGCACTTGAAGGATTCTGATCTCAAGGGCTTCTTTGTCTGGCCACTGACTATACATACCAAACCCAAATTTTATTCCCCAGTCTTTCTGCCAATCCTTTTCTTTTAACCTAAAGCAGTGTTTCTCAAAGTGGAGTCCACAGTTACCCTAGCTGCGGAAGCAATCGCAGATTTTCAATGTTTTATTATATAAACCAACCAAAACACAAAAGATACTTAGACTGATGCAAAACACTGTGGTACAGACTACACATAAACTAACAGAACCAAAACACGGTAACACGGTGCAAAATTTAAATAATTCAGTTTCAAGACAATATAAAGCAGCTTCCTGCCAAAAGTTTACACTTCAAACGAGAAACACTCAGTCAGCAGCAGCAATGTCTGAGACAGTGGAGACAGATGGGCATCCCTGGACCAATTTATCAGGTATCTGCAGTTTTCAATGCTTCAGAGGAAAGAATGTGATAATGGTCAGTAAATTATGTGAGCCAAAACTTGTGGAGATATCGACATTTCCTAGCTCAACATTCAGTCTGTGGAAAACATGTACAGCTAAGTCATTAGCTAGCTGACTGAGTTAGACTAGCTAGCCAGAGCTTTTATAAAATCTCTGTATTTCTGTACACTTAAAATATCACACTGATGTTCGGTAGCAAGTGCCTGTTGTGTTAAATAATTTTGTTCAGCTATAGCCTATAGGAAATGCTGAGGATAATATCTAACGTTGATCTCTGCTAGAAAGCTAACTATGGAGCTAGAAATAGGTATGACTTAATATGAGTAAATGAATCATTTTCTTTGATCACTATTTATACCATTACTTAAATCAGTGTGTTTTGTCAGTGGAAATTTCAGGAATAAAAAGGTCCAAGGCTCCAATAAATAGCACGAAAATTATTCTACAGATTTGAACAACTAGGCTGCTTGTTGTATAAATAATAAATAAATCTGTACTAATGTGGTCTGTAGAATTCTTCTCAGAGTTAAAGCGTTCCCAACAATTCGACTTGGCACAATACTGTTACCATTATTGATTGCAGGGTGACATATTGACTTCTAGATCTGGATTAAATGTACCCTGCGTTCTTCAACCAACATTTAATAAACATCACATGGTTAATAAGTTGTGGTTGTTTATGTGAGCAATGATATAAGCATATAGAAGATTTGCAGGTAGATAATCCTTTTCCAAACCTGAGACAGTGCTGATCTACTGTATACTGATCTTTTTTTTTTTAAATATTATTTTTTCAGTTCCAAGGAACCTTTAGCTGTATTGTACGCTTAATGATAAATTATTAGTTAAATGAATGCACATTTGATTTGTATACATTTAGTAGCTGTAATACATTAAACAGACTGGTAGGTAGTAAAATGGAGTATATTATGCATATGCATGTGTGTGTATGAGTGCCTGAGCAGTGTGCTGTCCCAGCTGTAGTAGCAGCAGCAGCACTTTAAGCTCAGTATTCTTCACAGCGCTGCTTGCTTACTGCCTGCTGATTTGTGAGTTATCATCTGGAACTGATCTGAGTTTGTGAGTGTGTGCAGCTTTAGAGGTCATGACCTTCTGACCCTGATGCAATCTGTTTGCTCAGGGCAGTGTCGCAGCATACAAGTAGAATTCATCAAGTAGAGGAAGAAAGTTGGAGACATCACTCTGTGAAAGGAGCACAGATTTTGGTGGGGCAGGATAACATTACCAATGACATAGCATCAAACAAAATGAAGTCAAGAGGATATCATGCTTGGCCAGGCTACTGTCTAGTACATTTGTAGAGTGGCCACATTACAGGCAGTTGAGTCACCAACATACAGGCATCCAGTGTACAGTATAGAAACTTGAGGTACATATTGTTCAACTGTGTTTGATACAGCAGGTGTGTTTCCCATCACCATTGTGACAGTGTGTGCGGCGCATACAGAAGAGCTAATAATATCATATTTTTGCACCCCATCAACATCTACATCATTGCCACAATGCCTTCACTTACACTTTGACTTAGTTTTTTGTTATTAGATTTACTTCTGATAATTTGATACTGGAGTTTTTTAAAGTATCCCCATTTGTCTGTCATTAACTGTCTTGTCCGCTCCTCCTCCTCCACTGAAAATGTTCATAGAGCGAGTGTGTGATCTGCATGATTCCTGCCCCAATAAGCCTCTATTAGCATTTGTTACTGTTCCCATTTTTGACCACTAAGTGCAATAATAACTCTATGGTGCTAAATGGGGAACAATTGCACAACATCGAGAACGGCATCTAAATCAATGTTATTTTTACATTGTTAGTCACTTTAAAAAAGGTTATTAGTACTTCAGCTGATTTTATGATATTATGTAGTTGTGCACGGAAACTTTGAATGGCTGATATAAATGGCTCTAGTAAACATACCCCTATGGATGAACCACAACTGCATTATAATACATTATAAATAATGTATTACATTATACCAGCAGGTATATTAACATAGTAGTGGCTTAGTCGGGGCTGTAGTGATGGCACAGCAGCGTTTAGGATTTTACAGCACTATACATTCATACTGGCCACTTTATTAGATACATTAAAATCTTGGTGCACCTACTGACGTTTTCTTTTTCTTGACACGGTTTGTCTTAATCATCCTCTAGCCCTTCGTCACTGTTAGTGTCTGACCATAGGACTGCTGTTTGCTGGATATTATTAGTTGGCAGATTATAGTGATTGTAAAAACTGCTACTCCTGACACTTGAACCTGAGTCAGGATTTAGTGCTGTGGATCTTTCTGTACCAGGATAAAAATCACATGATTCACATGAGAAAGTTACACATGTGGTTTTTTGATACTTCACATATTATGTTTTCCACAGTTTTCACATGTAGTGAGTGTGTTTTTCTTTTCACATTTGATTTTATTATTTGAACATGTTTTTTTCATATCATTATTTTTTTAATGTAATTTTTTCCACATTATTATTTTTTACAGGTATGTTTTTTTAAAATAAATAAATATGATATTTCATGTTTCGTGGATTTTTTTTAAACATGATTTTCAATCCAGTTCAATTAAATTTTATTTGTTTAGCAGTTTACAGTGGACATTGTTACAAAGCAGCTTTACAGAAATAAATACATTCAGTATATACATTTTAAATGTTTGAATTTATCCCTAATGAGCCAGAGCCAGAGGCGACAGTGATAAGGAAAAACTCCCTGAGATTATATGAGGAAGAAACCTTGAGGGGAACCAGACTCAAAAGACACCCCTCCCCTTCTGGGTGACACCGGATAGTACGATTATAAATAAAAATCTTCTTCTTATTATTATTATTTTACAACTAGACCATATGCTTTTCTTTTTCAGGAGTGATGTTACGTACATCTTATTAAATAATTCATTTTCATATTCACAATGTCACATGTTTACTTAAATTCAATTTCGGGGCACAACACTTGGAAAACACTGTAATGTTCTTCCACATGTGGTCGCATGTTACTCACACAATTACAGATGGAAAAATATAAATTGTATGTCATTTTTCTATAAGGGTTAGGATAGCAGTGAGAGCGAATTGAATTGCACACAAACACAACACTATTCCCCAAGACGTGAAATGCAAATGCAGACTAAAAGATCGACAGCTCATGATGAACTATCATTTAACACTAATTGGCTGGTTGTAATGTAAATACCATTGGTGTAATTCAGAAAATGGTCTGCTTTGATGTTAGATCAGACATGAACACTGTGGACAGAAAATCAAACAGTAATATGCAAGTATAACCATGCAGATGTCTTCCTTACTGGTTTATGGTGTATCTGAAAGATAAAGAATGATATTATAATATCCGACAGGACAGGACAGACATCACAAACATGAGGCTAATGTCCTCGAGAACAGGATACATAACACAACTGTTGAATGTTGAACTAACAAGTTCAGCAGGCTCAAACAAGATCTGAACTCAGTTCATGCCATTTAACTGACTATGAAGGGGTGGATACCAAAAATAGAGAAGTTTGACTAGCACACACCTCAAATTTAAGAATGTTATTTGACTTGGGCTGGACCCAGATGTCCGGCATAGGCAGGTTTAAAAAAACATATAGATTACACCATGATCACGAGTAACTGCCTGACTGAATACATGATGCAAACAAAGAAGTAGTGAGAGAGAGAGAGAGAGAGAGAGAGAGAGAGAGAGAAGCAGGCAGAGAGACATGGCCTGGATTGGGTTCATTTCTTTTGGGATCCACAACCAAACCATATCTATAAAGTTCAGACTCAAAGCTGTCTGTCTGTATAACCAAGCTATAAAAAATAGTAAGAGGGTCCTGAATGTTTAAAACAAGACAGATGAGAGCCTCATCAGATATGTTCTGTCCAATAGCATTTACTGATGCAATTCAGGCATCTTGGTCAATGAAGGCCATGCAACACATTGACATGTAACCTGTGAAAGAATGTCCATTGCTTAAAACAATGATGTTTTGTATTACAATATTCTTTAAAAGTATGCAAGCAAGGAAATCTATCACTTATATATTTGTATTTGCATGTCACAAAAATGGTTGAAACCTTTGTTTGGTATATAGCTGACTTAATGACTTTTACGTACTTTACATAAATCAAAATAAAGGTTTGTGTCTAAAATAAAAGTAAGTGTAACATGTACACATTTTATATGGTTGTATGAATAAAATGCCTCTTTAAAAATATTTTTTTCAAAACTACATATTGAGAAAAACTATATTTGAACTAGTGTGTGAAATTACATGGACGATTTATTTATTTATTTATTTATTTTTTAACATATTATGAGAATTTGAAAGTTATCACTGGGGAATATTAACATTTTTAACATTCACAGCTGAAGGCAAAAATCACCATTTTTGTCTTTGGTGCCTTGCCTTGGCATTTGTGCTGATTATGCTTACTGATCAGCCTTCAGCATCACATGGAAGCTGAGTCTCGGGTTATAACACGTCCTGTACACGTCACTGACACATATTTTCCTTCCTAAAATGAGAAAATGCCGCATCAGCTTCCTTACTGTCTTCAAATAGTCTTAAAATGTGGGAAAATGTTAGCCAATGTGTGCCACAAAAGAGTTGCTTTGGGGAGAGATCCAGAGACTATTTTGTGCCAATGTTTCTGCCATAGGTAAGCATCTAATTGGCAGAACGAAAGCAATACAAGAGCAGAACTTTGAAAATGAATAATAAGTTACACAGCAGATCTGAAAAAGCATTGCCTGAATATCAAATCCTGATATTCTAGCACTAAATCACAAGCTAGTTTACTTATGGGTAATACTGAAGCACTTCTGGCCTTATTCTGGCTCGGGGAGGGGGTGTCTACTTAATAAGTGTTATTAATAAGTGTTAATGTGTGCAGGAGAGATAGAGAGAGAAAGAGAGAGAGAGAATGTGAATATTGTCTTTCATCCACCTCTGGACTGCCAAAAAGCAAACACAGACACCCGATCCTACACTGAATTGTGGCCAAGAAGTGGCTTTGGCCTCTAAACATGAGGCGGGCTTGTATTTAGGAATAGTTGACTCTGAAATCTAAAGTCAATTCAAGGTCAGAGGCTGTTCTCCAGGCAAAAACACAAACAGCCTGTGGTTTCAACTGGATATGTAATGTGCAGTGTGGAACTATTGTTCGAGATCACTTTGAAAAAGCCTAAAGTCATATAGTTTAATACCTTTAAATGAGTCAGCAATTAGTCAGTAAGCTGGTCTCTTTTTAGTGATCTACTGTATTACTGACTATATCTGTTCAACAAGGACAGTATGTATTGTGCGAATATATCTCTTTACATTTCTTCTGAACAGAGCACCATTGTCTGTTTATTAGTAAGCATAGTGTATATGTGTATCTAGGCACATACGTTATTAAGTCAGGCCGTGGCAGTGCAATTGCTCTATACCCTATGGTCATGTTTTATATTATATATCCTCATCATAATTGCATACTGTAGCAAGAATGTTTTTGAATGTTTTTGTTGTTTAGTGGTAGACTCTACTTGTATGTGCTTTAGTTGTTTGCCCACAGATCACAGATTTGCATGCTTTTGCTTCAGTCACTGAACCAGTTTGTCAACCTAAAGTTAGCAGCACATATGACTAACTACTATCTATTCATCAACTTTGTCTGGGACATTTGAGATCAACAGTGTCATACAGGTACCTGGTGTAACCTGGTGCAATGCATAGCATAAAGGGAAGCATAAACAGCAGTAGTCTTTAACACAGGTATCTTATACATCTTAAGATTTTTATGTGAGGATCCAAATGCTAATGGAATTGCAATGGCAGATGCAAAGAGTAAAAAGCACCGCTTTCACATTGTTTTTTATAGAAAATCAGAATACACTTGCAATCGCGTGCCCTCAACTTATCTGCTGTACAAAGTGTATAAACAGAAATGCCTGGCAGCAGAACCCTCCCAGGAGACCAACTGTTTTGTAATGTTTTGCATTTGATATTTTGAGAAATTATACAGGACATCCTTCCACATCTTAGCCCCTGAAGCTACTCAAAAAACCTACTGCAATACAACTATAATAAATTATAGCTCAAAGCAACAGCCAATAGATGACACACAGACAACCTGAATAAAACTCCATTTTTTTTAATTACCTGTTACAACAACAAGCAGCTGAACTCCAGGGCCAGATTGCCCATGTGCTTCTCAATCTACAATACATGATATTTACATCTGTTATAAACGTCACAAAATCACTGTAGTGACAATTCACATATACATACATACATACATACATATATATATATATATATATATATATATATATATATATATATATATATATATACATATATACATATATATATATATATACATATATACATATATATATATATATATATATATATATATACACACACACACACACACATACATACATACATACATACATACATATATATATATATATATATATATATATATATATATATATATATATATATATATATATATATATATATATATATATATTTATTTATAAAAAGATCAGAAGTATTGACAAAACTCCAGGTATAAAAAACAGCTCAAAGTCTATGAGAAATTAAAACTGTGGTAAATTTAGTGCAAAGCTGGTACCAGTACAAAAATACTGCTGGCTGGTTCATATGGATTCAGTATAAAAGCAGCAAGGTTACAGGTGTGTGTCTGCGATGGGAATGCGCCGGAGCTCAACAATCTGGGAGTTGGCCACGCTTGTGCCATCATGACTGCCGTGGATTGACTCACTGTCACTCAGGTTTAGACAAGAACCTGTGGAGTTTGTCATATAAATAGTGTTAAGAGCTAATCATATAACATCCGCGCACATACTCAGTGGCCACTTCATGGCAACTACAGTCATTAGCTATTTTATCAGGTCCATCAACTATACAGGTGCTTTGTAGGTATACAGTTAACCTGTCCAGTAATGACAAAGGCACCATTACTAAACACATATCATTATGATGGCTCATTATGTATGTGTATGTATATGTATATGTATTTGTATATGTACATGTATATGTATTTGTATATGTACTGTATATGTATATATCAGTGCTTTGTACATTCTCTGTAAAAGCTATTTGTAGTCAAGAGGAAGAACTTGTATAATTAGAAAGAGGAACTAACTTGTCTCACAGCAATTCTACAAAATTAAATGTAACTATAAACTGATAAAAAAGTATGCTGTGTTTTTCATTAATTAACAAAAAATGTGATCACTGGCAAATTGCTGTTATATAAGAGGAATAAAATGTTTAGAGACATGCTGGTACAGGAAAATAATCATCACACCACCCTATCATTGATTATTATTTAGGGGGCCAAACACAAAAGGTGTGTAGGCACCCCACTGTTATTCTACCTTCTTCTTCTTCTGGCTAGGGTGTCTAAGGCAGCCCAAAGAACCATCAGGAAAAAAGTTGTGAAATTTTTGTTGTGAAACACTGATTGGGGAGGGTCTAAAATACTGATTGAGGAGGGTCTAAAAAACATTCTGACCAAATATGGGCCAAGTGCTGCCAACGATCTAGTGCCAATACAGGGTCAAATTTGGGCCTAATTTGGAAGTATGTTTATAGTTACAACTTTTGAACTGTGTGCCCAAAATTAAAAAGCTAGGCATCCCTGGATTCCCTATGATGCAACTTCTGCTTAAACAGATTTTCCACCATCTTGGATTTTGTCAAAAACAGTTTTTTTTTTTTTTTGCTAATTGTCCTACAGATTTTGTTCAATCATCACCACATTTGGCACATGTCATCTTCAGAGAAAGGCTCACCATCGTTATCAAGAGAATTTTGAATACTCCAAACAGTTTGTCCGTAATGACTCTGACTAGTAAAGCCACCAAACAGGTTGTGAGGCTGTATCTCAGCAATGCCTTTGTGCACTGACACAAAACTTGGTAGGCAGCTTCAGGCTATGCAACAAATTTAGTGTAACAAAAAAGTTACAATAACATGTTAAAAATGCTTATATTTAATTGAGCTGTTTGCTACTCCTCCTCCAAATTTTGTCCAATCTTCACCAAATTGGGCTCACATCATCTTGAGAGCTGTCTGAACAAAAGTTATCAAAGAAATTTTCATATTCAAAACCATTCTCCTGTAACTCACTGGCAAATGCAACAATAAAAAACAGGATGTGAGGGTGCATCTCAGCAATGCAAATACATAAACATCACAAAAAATCTCCAGGATCATGAAACATATCTTCAGGACAACCTGAATATACCCAAGAGGTTTCATGGCTGTGCAACCTTGTGGTCAAGAACTGTAACATCTAAAATTTTTTCCCTTATACCATTTGAAGAATTTGAGCTAAATTCACAGTTCATTTTTCCTATAATTCCCCCAAGTATGCTCAAGTGAATGCACACCAACATCTGACATTCAAGTGTACTTCCTATTGACCATCTTGGATTTTGTCAAAAACTGTTTTTTCACTACTCTGCTGTTATATAAATCATGAGTGAAACTACATAGACTACATAAACTAGTGAAACTACATACACATCATGAGTGAAACTACAAATGACTCTTGAATCGCTTTGCATAAAGTTATGGCTCTTCTTTTCTCTGCTCTTCTTTGTGATTGCTTAGGCAACAATTTTATATAAAAAAAAGATACACATTATTATTACATTAAATTAATATAGATTATATACAATATGATTAATATTATTACTCATGTGGGCCCTGACCTCTCAGAGGTTCGCTCTCGGTTAATGTATATTATATATATTTCTAGTAAAAGTAACACAAATCTCACTACAGGTTAATTACATTATAACGCATGATGCTATAAATATTTCTACGAAGACATTGAATTGTGCATGTATCCTAACTAGACATGAATTACAGATAAAGTATTTTATGTAACTAGGATAGTAACAAAAATCACATATTGTTCTTGGTCTAAATTATTATCAGACTTCCTCAAGGCCAGTTCTCCAACTGCGAGAAGATGGTCTTTGCAAGTATAAATAGATCATAGAAATTCTTAGAATACAGCTTAGTTGAGTTTGACAGTCTCCTCTCTCAATTAACTAAGGAAATAAACATGAAGGGGCATGCTGTTATTCAAACATTATCATTACATGACATGTGGTGTGATGTGGCCTGACACCAAGTGTTTTATTCCTCTTATACTACAGCAAATCACCAACACTAACAATTTTTCATTTATTAAAGAACATCATACTTTTTAACTATTTATAGTTCCATTTAATATTGTGGAACATCTGCAAAACAAGATCTATCATCATAAATCTTAGTATCTAATCATCCTGTTTAAAATATGTTTTAATATTTTGTTGCTTTTGATGATGACTTGGTGAAGCTTCTGACATGACTGTTGGAACAGGGTTTATATAAAACTGATAATAGAATGGTCTAAAAGCTGTAAAGCTTTCAACACCAGCTAAATTAGCTGATCAGTTAAGCAAATCTTTGCATGAGGGCTCATGCAGAGAGACAGAAACAGGGCATAGAACTTTATTTGAATATTAACATGAAAGATGTGCAATTTTAGAAGCTTTGTGATATATGACCTGTATCTGAAATTATTCATTTCAGGTCAAAACATTTCAGGTCTTGCTTTCAACACGTATTTATTTAGCAGACTTGGAGAAATAATTTGGATGGGGTTGCTGGATTAACCGTTGAAAAGGTAAAGCCTGATTTCCTCCAGGCCACTCAATCAAATGGCTCCTTGATTTTCAGGCAGCAGTCATCTTTAAATGGGGCTAAATGCACTTCAAATGATGAACTGGTGAAAGGTCAAGCTGCTAACTGGCATTAAGAAACATTTAGTCTTTGCAATTTTGTTAACATTGTACATTAAAATATGCAGAAACAGTTTTAGTAACCAGAAATAAATACTGTGTACATCCTGAGCTAAAATTAAATGTGCACATACTCAGTTATAAAGGCGTATTATCCTGCTGGGCAAAGTGTAATTACTCCATTATGGGGAAATAGTGAAGCTGAACCATAATATATCACAGAGTTGCACAGTATCCCATTAATCTAATAAATTACTGAAGGCAGACCCCCACTGACTTTCACACTGGCTAAACTGAATGTCAACACAAGATTTATTTACTAAGAGGAGTACTCTAACATATCAGCAACACTGCAGAGGCAAAGAGAGAATAACCCTGATGTCAAATGTTATTCAAAAAGTAAAGTACAACAATGTAGTATGTGATGCTTTTGGAGGAAATCATACCGGTCTTTAAGGCAAATATAAGGTCATCAAACTCCTGGGACTCCTCATCTTGGACGAGAGTTGTGTTAACGAAGCCACCTTCAGGGGGGTAAGTGCCACTCTGAGGGGCCTCTTTAAACACACCGCTGGGTTCAATACTAGGCCGTAAAGAAGCTCTCTCCCAGTCTGCCGAGATCTGGAGCAGAAGGGAAATACAAACATACTATCTATTAACCCTCCTGTTACGTTCTGTCTCCAGGTAAAGCATTAAGGGTTGCAGATGACACCATCAACTAAATGGAATTTAGAGTGTTTATAAAACATACACACTAGAAGAAGTAAAAAACATTTTATAGCTACCTATCAGCAGAGTGAGAACTACTGGGTGTACACACTGGCTCTGCCAGTTATGTGAGCGATCAGTATTGTGAAGTGAATAGAGAATGAGTTCTCTCTATGAGTCTCTATATATTGATGACTTCACTTCTACTTGTCAAACTAAGGAAGTGGCAGCATTGGCAGTAAATGAGGCAAAAGCCACTCCACTTGTTCCATGTCCCAGGCACCAGTAAGTGAATAGCATAATCAGGACAGCTTGTCCAAAGCTAAGCAAATTAGGCGCTGCCATATTTATTATATCCTTTCATAATGGCTAAACAGAAAGCTAGCCCTCAACTCCACCACCCATCACATTGGCTTCTCTCTAGGATGGATACGATAACCTAGAGTTTGTACTTTTATGAATGGAACAGGATTAGTCAGGCATTCAAGTCTAATCTACCGTTTTAGACTAGCTATTTGAACCAAGTCTGGATACTTGTATTATGAGGCTGCAATATACCACCAAAGAAATCATCCACATAGCGCTTTAATACCTGTTAGAATTTCAGACGCTAACATATAATAATATAATGCGCTTTTTTTTCAAAGCTTTGACTTCATAATTCACAATTCAGTAAAGGAAAAATGAAATAATTCAGTGATGGAAAATGAAATAATTCAGTGAGGGAAGGTTGCTTCTTTACTTTTATTTTTGAGTAATCATGATTTTAGCAGCTTCGATTCCCTAGAGATTTACAGTAAGGGACTCTGTGTGTGCGTGCGTGCGTGCGTGCGTGTGTTTTCATGTTCTGAAAGCAAACAAAATTCCAGCATGCCAAGAGGCACTTCCTGAGAAGTGATAAATAGGTGTCTGATGACACAAATACATAGACAGACACTTTGGCGCTTGGATCATTTAACTTTTCTGATAAAATCTGCATTGTAAATAACATGCAACTGAAACAAACTGAAAATAAAAGCTGAGGGAAATCCCCAAGGTTTTCTGTCACTGCTAGGAAAATGACAGAATAATGAGGCTCATTTAACCAATGAAATATTGTAGTGGCAGTGTTTCATTGCATAGTTAAATTCTGGTTGAAAACGAAGGGTTAAAATCTTGACACAGAAAGGACAATGATCTAATCAGGATTTTTTTTTCTCTGTAGTGACAGAATAGATGCCAAGGTAGCTCATCCACTGATTAGGACTTCAGGACCTGGATAAAAGGCATTGCGTGTGCAATTTACCAGCAACATAATTAGAAAATTACACTGAAATCAACAAATCACATAGAAATCAAGACCTTCTGGGTGGCTGAGCTATTGAGTAACTCAATCACACATTTGACATAGAGCCGATTGCAGAGTCAGATATCTGGTCAACAAACTTAACTAACCATTTTAGTGTGTATCCAATAAAACAGCCGGTGTCCAGCTGTATTTTGGATAATGGACTGTTGTCAGTGGTAGTAAAATCGAAATAATTAGCCATGGCCAATCAGTGCCATTACTGGTAAGTTACACTGAATTTTTGCAATTCTATCAATACTAATATAAATATATTTCATTATATCCATTAAATTGAATGATAAATGAATTCGCACACCTCCTCCATGGCACTGATGAGGTTTTGTGTAGACTTGCTGATCTCTCCTCCCCCCACTGTGGCTGCTCCGCTGCTCTGAAACACTCCGTCGGCACCATCATGGCCGTTCATCTCCACTGTGTAAGTTGCCTTGGCAGGCCAGCACAGCTGATTATGCATGAGGAAGTAGACCGCAAACACGTACAGGCCCTGCGGACACAAAGTAACAGATTAAAATGTGCAAAGCAGTGCGGATTTTTTAATACTTATTTTAAAGACTTCCCTTAAAGATCCTATAAGCTTGTCTACAGTAATAACTTCAGTATATACACAATTCTGAGCACTGACACAGAGTTAACTAGTTAAACTTCACCTTATGGTGCATAGTTTATTTCACAAAGTCACTGTAAATCGTCTTCAAAAGACCATCTGTGGAACGGTCCATATTTGACTTGCAGCTAGAGAGCAAAGACTGCAAATCACACAGTCAGGAAATTCCTCACGCAAGATTTTGCAACAGAATGACGTCATTCCCATCAGCATGACATAATAGTTAGTTGGGAAGGTCATGGTTTGCACATCATTTTAGACAGTAGCACTGAACTGATAATCAGGCAGCTCATGCAGGTGCAAAATACCTCACTACCACTAAACATCAGAGCACAAACCCAGTCCATGAAAGATGTAAGGCAAAATGGGCTATGGGCTCAAATGTACTGTATATGATGAATATAAAAGATGTTGCAAGAGATGTCCCATGAAGCTGTTACAGAACAATGTTTCCAATTCCTGGTAGCCTTGATCTTCAATTGCATTTTTCCACCTTTATTGTTAATAAGTACAGCAACCTGTTCAGCTCACTCCAGATTCCTTAGCTTCTACTAGGAACCCTCTTTGATAGAGAAAGGCTCTATAGCATATATGGTTGAATTTAAAGTAACGACAGACAAAGTAGTTTTAGTCTTGGCACAGAGAGTATGGTATGGCCTATACTCTTAAGGTTCTTGTAGTTCTTTGGATATTTTATGAAGTTTCTTAGCTTCGTAAAAAAGTTCTACAGAAACCCTCTCTGAAGGATGTCTTAAAATGTGCTCTACTGAGTGCCCAGTTAAAGCACTGAAAACACATCAAACAGCTAATATTTAATATCACTAGATAGACTTTCTCCTGGTGGAAACAATGGCCTGATACTAATAGCAGGTATATTTTGGCTGCTGATTTTCAACTGATGTATTTCCCCCCAAGAGTCAGCAACCATTAAGATTTTTCTCACCAACACATAATAGGATACTATTTTCTTCTTTCCAGCCCAGGAAAGACAAACACACAGGTGTGTATGTCCTCACAAATGAGGCGCTAGGTAATCCAGAGCGAATACACTTGTAGCCCTGCATTATCCCATTTTACTGGACCATAAATGGCTGCTAAGTTCTGCTGAATGGTGTATGATGAGGTGAGTGGAGCATAATCAAAGGTCCTTTCCAAGCAAATTAGCACACAAATGACTAGAGGCTATCGCTGCATGCTTAATTACCCTTGTGTGTCATCTAACCGAGTCTCCAGATCCAGCTGATGGGTCAGTGAGTACAGAAACGGGACACAAAAGAAACTTTTATAGGAAGAGTAAGAGACAATCGAGATCGATTGAGTAAGAGGGACTTATACAATAAGGTAAATTAATGAATGAACAAACAAGAAGATAAACGTGTATTGCTAATTTAATACCAATAGTGTAATAAACATATCCTTTTGACACAGTGCTCACGTCAGTAATAACAGGATGAGTAGCCCAATGAAGATGGAACTATGGATCTATTCGAGCCCAAAAATAGGAAAGGAAATCTAATTGTGGCCACGTGCTCCATCACTCAAAATCCTGGTTTATGCTGGTAATGAACCATGCTACAGAGTTTACTGACAAAGCAAAGAGTCTGGCCATGTAAATAGTGCCACGACAATTTAATTATCTTCATATTTATCACGAGACATTTTCCGTCCTGGATCTGGCCATAAGTGTTGAAAGAGATGGAAATGTGGTGTGGACATGCGATTTTTTTCTGTCAGGGCCAAATTTGCTAATGAGATACTGTGAGGGAAAAACAGATGTATTGCAACCTGCATCTGTGCCCTTTACTACCACTTTGATTAATTAAAGGCTCAGGAATGCGTATACATTTTTTAAAATGACTATTTCCTGTTTGAATCGAAACACATTCACATCCCATTATTGCTAAAAACAGATATACCACGAAGAAATATTAACAGAAAAAGCAAACACAACGCACATACACGTAACAAAAATGATTATTTCAAGCAAAAAAATTACTCCATTCAAGTTCTTGTCACTGACCAAGAAAGAATAACAGACTGTATAGTCATATGTATACTTTCTTCTGTACTCACATCAACATGACACACAAAACACTTGGCACAAATTCGTAGGTGTTCTTTCGTGAAAGCCTAAACACTAACAGACAGAACAGCACCATTAAACAACCTACTACAGTTAACGCAACGGGGACACAACAAAGACCAACAAGATCAACATGGAAAATCGGCGTCACGGAAAAAAGCGTCCATGAAAAGAGAGGGGAAGTGAAGTGAAGATTATTGAAAACAGACTCAAACTGCTACAATGGCAGCAAGAAAAACAACTGAAAAATACAAATGTGGCAAAGCTGCTGAAAGGTTGAAATGCCTCTAACATAGCTACACTGCAAATTAATCCTTTAACACGTCAAAGATAAATGGTTTGACTTCAGTCTGTTTTGAGTGTTTGCGCAGCAGATTGATCTATATTTTTAATCACTACATTCCTCATATTTCAGTCCACCCAGTGCATGCGTCTGTTTAGTCATCCATGCAGACATTTTGCATGTGTAGGTTTAAGAAAACTGCCAGACAAGACAAAACAAATGTGCTGGTATACACGGATCAGCCTTAACATTAAAACCACCTGCCTAATATTGTGTAGGTCCCGATTGTGCTGCCAAAAGTCTGAGCTCTGACTCATGTTATGGCTTAATGGTGTAGTTTTGCTTTCAGCATCATTGCTGCAACCCTCTGCATACTGGTACGCTTTTTGATAGAGCTGTACAACAAGCTATTACTATTTGAAATTCTGTACTAGAAAATCATGGATTCACACAGCATGGTGTAAATAAAATTATTAATATATATGTATATTACATTATGTTTAAATACACTTGATCTAAAAGTGGAAGAATATAAAAAATTTGTTGAATGTAAATTAGGTTTGTAGGTGTTAGTATACTTAGAACCTATTATGCATCATTTTCTGCCCTCTGTCCCAAAGCAATCTTAGAGTAAACCTGGACTCATCCATCCCAAAATCTGATAAACCTGCATTTATAGATGGACACCATCTGTCTCCATCTGGTGTGTGTGTGTGTGTGTGTGTGTGTGTGTGTGTGTATGTGTGTGTGCAAAAAAATAGGCTGGTATAAAAATAATTATCGCTTTTTGAACACGATCAAGTATCTGACTTATTAATTATGAGTACATTCATCAAAAATGACTACCGTGAGTTTACCCAGGTCTTATTTATCAACAGGGTGAGTGAGAGGCCCAGGACAGCATCCCATAATACCACAATGCTGATCAGTTCCCTTTGTGATAAAGGCACAGTGCATTCACATCTGCTCATTAGGTTGTGTACTCTTAATTTACTTTATCACTTCATAACATAGCCAGCTGGTAAACATTATAAGATGTTTCAAAGATGTTGTGCAATGAAGAATGAAGCATTTATGGCACACTCACTGCCTCACATTTACCCGGCTGATAATTAATCAACACCTTCTGAACAATCAGAATCAAGAATAAGGTTATAAATAACTTTTAATACCTGTTTTTTTTGTGATTAGCTAATGATCAGTCAAAATGAATTACAAACTCACATCATGAAGCATTACCACATAACAGACATACAATAAAGACAGCTTCTTGTAATATAACAAATAACAAACAGTGTCTACAGTATTCTTTAACCACTCCTCTAAACCCTACTAACCCAATAATATTAGTTGCCTTGTTCTTTACTGTAGCTTTATCAATGCCTTTTTTAAGTGTATTTTCTAATTAATGAACTGAAGTGCTCTAATACAGATCTGGGTAAAATACTTTGCTTTTTAGGTAATCATTAGTGATGGATAAATCTCCCTTGACACGCTCTGTTCCAGATGCACGGTGTCCGAATGAGGCATGACTCAGAGAAAAGAATGCATGAAAAATTAAGAAATATGATTGTAAAAAAAAAAAAAAAAAAAAGTATAAGGGTGACAGATGTTGGCATTCTGTTTCTGATGGTGAAGATTATCAGACTCACTTTTATATAGTTTGTTTGACCTGTCTATTGGTCGTTTGCCAGCCTAATCTGTGTATATAGTCATTGCTTTATATTGTATCTTTGTTGCAGTCTTGCATTTGCTTGCATGACATCATATTTAAAACCATGGAGCAATTTTATTTGATCAAATATGTAAATTGTATGATGGGAATTGTTTAGATATTGATTAGAGGGCTGTAAAGAAGAACATGCCATTTCAGCATAGGTCTTATCATCCTCCTCTTTCTGAAACTCACCTGTAGATACTGCTGACAACTGCTTAAATCGACTTACTCCTTATATAAGGATTATTGCAAAACTCACTCTGTGTGCAGTAGCTTAAGGAATCAATATTATGTAAGAGCCCTCAGTGGGCCACAGAAAAATCGATAGGCTAAAAGATGTAAGGAGGTATTTTGGCTACTTAGCTCTGATATAGGCCAGGTTTAAATGAGTTTGCACATGTAGTCTCAATGATAGGGACAATTTGTTCACAGTGTTTTACTGGTGGTTTGCAGTTCAATCAGGTGTTGACAAATACTATGTCTTATCAGTCTACCCTATAGTACTGTATAGTAATAATTCTTCTCAAATATGACATTGTGCAGAATGCTTTATCAGCTGGGGCTTGGTACCAACGCTAAAATTAATACAGATAAGATAAACTGATAAGATAAGAATGAACTTTTACAAACTTAAAGATATTGCAGGCCTGTCATTCTGAGAACTACACAACAAAAATAATTTCCCAGCTCATCCAAAAAAAAAAAAATAAATAAAATTAAGAGAACAACTAGACTTACTAGTCTTAGAAAAAGAAAGCAATTAGGCAGGCTTACATTTTTTTTAAAAAAAAATATATAATTTTTTTTTTTTTTTTACATGTACCCTTAACATGTGAAGTGAAAAATAAGCATTGAAAAGATCACTGGTGGCTTAATATGGATAAACACCGTTACAGGTGAGTGAATGACAACCCGACAAAGTTAAAGGGGAAGAGGTGGCTAAGAACAGCTTGTTCCTTGCTTATAATGGATTATGGATAATACTTACCAACAAGATGTTGAAAATAACGAGGAGAATAAGCATCCAGAGATATCTGTACGCCATGTGGAGGCCAGCCCACAGACACACCATTGAGACCAAGGCATACATGTACAACACCATGGGAACCTCTGGAGAACAGAAGCCAAGACACACTTGTAAACAAACACAAAGAAACACTTGACAAGTCAGCATGCAATACAGGAAAAACAGGCTCACTGCTTTGTGCAGCAAACTGGCCTGGAATACCCTAGCATGTCAATTTTTCCATAGTATCCAACATCCTCTGCTTTGGCAAAGTAGATGAGTGGGTATTTTTATGGTCCTGGGACTGATGCCCAAGACGGCTGGCAAGGCAAGTGAATTTATTAAGAGAGTCTTAATTAGAAGCCTTTACTCAAGAGCTGTGAGGCTTGGCCCAATGTGGACAATCAACTGCATTTTGGGGAGTCTTTCAAGCAAATGATTACATCTTCAATTGGTCTTAGTGAAGGTAAGCTGAAAGCCTGTGAATGATGCCATACTGGTTAAAGATCAAAAACGCATTTGTATAAAGTTAAAAATATATATTATTTTATATATTTTTTAAATTATTACCATTACAACACAACATCAGCACTTAGTTTCCTACAAAATTGTGCACCTTTGTATCTTAGAGTTTTAACTGGAGGTCAAGATATTGGTGGGTTGAACCTTGCCTGACATCATGCTTGTTAGCTTAAGCCTCTTCACTAAACAGCCCCACTTAACGAACCACAGTGACCTGATGACTTGGATACGGTGTGACACAGACTACGTGCAAAGGCACACTTTGAATGATCAATCATGACATTAGTACATGCACGTCCGCCACTAAATACCACTACCCTTACCTGTAGTAACCTCTGGCCAAAAACCTGCAATCAATGTATTATATCCATGTTACTTCACACCCAATATGGACTGGGAGGACATATGGGATAATGTTGTGATAATGTTGATTGGGCCATAGTTATATGAGTTCTGCCCTACCTCACCTTCCTGACGTACTCCTTGAACATTGTTTTATATGTGAATTTAATGACAGAATGAAGTGAATACTACAGTGCCACTAATTACATTCTCCCCCTCATTAAAAACCCCAACAACATAACAACACTTAATACCACAGAATAATGACAACCCCATGAACAATGCCCACAAAAACCACTTTGACCCTTATTTGAATTGGAACACCTCCCTTACTTCCATTAATTTGCAATGTATTGCATTTGAAACCTTCTGAAAACTCAAAATAGGTTGTGTTTGCACATCAATGGCTTCCTTTGATGAATGAGGTTCAAATATTCAAAGTGCAAAGCTGCTTGAGTGAAAATTCACTATTTAACTGTTCATGGTACATCTGTTCTTAGTCACTGTCCAAAAAACCCTCACTGTTTCAAGATGTCTAAAGCTTAGTAGCTTAAAGCTGTTGGTTATCAGTGGAATAACAGCACAGTCTATTCCCATGTAATCTATCATGATGAACTCTAATGAAGAAAATAAATTAAAACAGTGGTTCACTTATTACACCAACTGCATCCCAAAATTAGGAACACTAATGCCTTATCCTAGCATGTGTATCATACTCAAAATCCAAAGTCAACTATTGAATCAGCATGGAAAATATGTTAGTCCATTCCCGTCGCTAATGTACATACAGTGCATCCGGAAAGTATTGTTCTACTTTATGGGGTATTGTTTGTAGAATTTTGAGGAAAATAATGAATTTAATCCATTTTGGAATAAGGCTGTAACATAACAAAATGTGGAAAAAGTGAAGCGCTGTGAATACTTTCCAGATACACTGTACATGCATCCCAAAACAGCAACTGCCATTAGAAATGACTTTCATCTGGAAAAAAGAATCTGAGAGGAACCTGCCATTTCCAATAACATTAGGAACCACTTATGCTTCTTTCAGAACACAGTGTCATATGCTTTGGTAATAGCTGTGTTTCTCAGCTAATTCAACAGCATTAAGATCCGTCGGGTTGGCGGGAACAGGTTGGAAAACTTTGATCATAATGGAGCCTGAAGTACATGTTAACTCTAATGATAGACTAATTCATACAGTGCTTTCCAGTTGGAAGTTATCTTTTTAGGTAGGCAGGATTTCTGTGCTCATGAGATAAAGACTATCCTAATGGAAAGGCAGTTACCCACTGATGTGCCTAATCTGAAAGAAGAACTGAAAGAAATCTGAAAGAAATCTGAAAGAAATCTAATCTGAAAGAAATCATTTATCTCTCTTGGTGTAGGTAATCCAATAATTCTGTTTACCAGAGTTCTTTGAAAGTTTTTGGGGGACCAACCTTTTGCTTTCAAAGACGAGTATGTTGAACATATGTACAACATGTAAGTGACTGGCTTGTTTCCAAGATAGCTAACATAACATTTATGAAACTAGTAGTAAAAATGATTAAGTAAACATTGTCTAATTTTTGTTCTGTCTCTGTCTCTAAGGACTGGGTGATATACTGGGTGTACCTAGATGTGAAACGTAGGTCACACATTCCTCACTTGACAGAGAACACAGGCTGCAAAAGTCAGCGTTTACCCACTGGGCTAGTACAGAAGTGTTACTTCCATTGCTCTGATGCACCTCTCTTCCTCTGTTTACGTCAATCAAACTGTTTTCTTCCACAAAACTTTGACCCACCTCTTTCCATCACCCTTTTCTCTTTCCCTCATCCTCCCTTTTCTTGCTTTCCTTACCGTTTCACCAAAATATCTCTTCTTCCCTAGCTCATCGCCTACCCTTGCTTGCCATCGCTATAAGTACATTCCTTTCTTTTGGTCAGGAATTGGCCTCTGCCTCTGAGCAGCATGCTCCCAAAACCCTGAGGAGTAATCTCTCTACACAGACAGAACAGACCCAAGAGCTGCCGCTTAAAAAAAAACATGTTTACCCATGAGACTTCATGCTTACATGATCTGCTCTACAAGTTATCTATAAATCTCTTCTCAATAGCAGTATTACAGATTCTTTCTTTACTAAGAATGGGAACTTCTGTAGGAGGGAGCGGAGGAAGAACTGTGTGATCAGGCAAGTGTAGTGAAAAGGTTTTCCTAAATAAAACAGGATGCTTTTCAAAAGAACTGCATGCCACTTAATCCATGACTTTCGTTTTTTTTAGTTATATGAAGAAAGGCATTAGTGAATAGAATGACATCTGCAAAAGAAGTAATGCACATACTCTACTGCACACTTCATTCAGATTTCAGATTAAGCTCAGCCTGAAATGTGTCTGGGTTATATAATCTTCTATGATATTAAATGCTGATGTGTTATTACCAGAACAGGAAGAAGTGGTAGGAAGAACTGGAGGAAGAAGTGCTGGTAAGTAATACGCAAGAAAAGTTGGAGGTTAGCAAGTGTAGAAGAACAACCAAGATAAGGATTCCAGCGATTCTCTTCCTGCTATGAACAATTACTCTGATCTGTCTGTTTGGTTACGTGAGCTGAATGGATGTGGCATTTGGACATCCTGCTCCTCTTCATAGGCCGGGCATATGGGGAGTGTTCTTGGCGGCAAAAGATTTCTGAGCAGATGTTTCATACACTGTGTTCCCTAGGCCCTGTTGTTTATCTGGTGTAAACTAATAACACACTGCTGAAGTGTTATGCAAAACACGAAACGCAGGGTCACGCAAAAGTCATCTTCTCAAGATCAAGATCCATGATCAACAATGCGTCATGTGCCTGCAATGAACTTGAAAGATTGTCTTCAGTGCATAGTCCTAAAAACTTGTGTTCCAGAAAAAGTGCAAGGTACAATGAGACTCAAAAATAATAATAAAAAATGATGCCATCAAGGATATATAATGATGACAACTTGTCCTGACAACTGAACAGTAAACATTAGATTTTTTTTCCATTTTTGCTTCAGTTACTTTGTATATCTCCATCCACTCTGAGCTCTTATTGCTCTTGTTCTGTTTACTGCGTTTGTAGTAAAAGCTAATGACTGAACATGTTAAAGATGCAGTAGATTACGTGAATGTTCTATACTAAAGCAGCCAATGATTCCTCTGTTGACTTGTTGGCTTTTCCTTTTCCATTTTGCTGCTACCATACAAGGAAATCAATAAAATCAACTACACTGAAACGGCATTATATAACAACTTCATTTAGTGAGTGATACAAACACTTAAATGGGTTCATAAAAGCATAATGGTTGAGTAATTTCAAACAGATGGTGTTCTGAGCACTAGAAGACAAACAGACTAGATAGAATATAGCAACACATGGCTTTGGCTTGAATGTGTCTTAAGCAATCAAAAAATTAAATGCCTGACCTGAGAGTCAAATGTCTATATTTCTAGCTGTTTGAGAGCTGAGTTTAATGCTGAAGCTAAAGTTGTGTAAAAAAGTAACCAACCTTTACACAAGGAATACATAAAAACTGAGTCAATTTAGCTTTAATCACATCAAAATGAATCTAAAACTATATAAGAGTATGAATATTTAAGCTAGCAGCTAGGGAAACAACATTCACCACTTTGCATTGCTTAAGCGCTTTCATTCTTTTCCTCTCTCATATACCTGCAAATGTTAGTCGTTACTGTAAATCCAGATAAGAGCAGTTTCAGTTCAAAGTACAATTACAGTCATAAAAACACAGACATGTTCTTTGCTTGCTATCAAAAATGGTCTACTCTATCAAAAATGCCCTTTTATTCAGATAGATATCTAGCCATAAACACTGTCTTGGTTACCTGATTCCGCTTACATAACTGTAATAGCAGTTAATAGCATTACAAGTATTTTCTTTGTGAAACACAGCAGGGACAATAAGGTTGGGGGTATGTAGGGTAACTCTGGCTTAGACGGCCTCCTGGCTTGTTAGCACCTGAAACTACATCCAGCAATCTGATCTGATCTGACGTCAGAAGTTAGGTCAGTCCACAGGTTATTTGCATCCAGAGCAGGTACAGCTGAAAAGAACTTTCAGTATGTTCCTCTTTATCAGATGAAGGCTTGCTGTTTCAGGCAAGGAATGCAACAGATGCAAGAGCCGCACTAGATTTCATCAGCTGTTGTACATTCATTATCAAGACCATTCCAGTAAGATAGTGTGAAGAATCTATAGATAAGTACATGAACCGCAGTAAATCATAAGTTATACTCATATCTTGTACCAAAGTATGGGATGAGGAAGAAATTGGAGAAATTGGTGCGAATCCAAAGCATGTCAGCTCATCTGACAGAGGCGGCAGAATAAATTCCAGAGTATAAAGCAGAATCTGTTCAGATCCAATCATCATCAGTGGGAATGCACCCTGGATGGGACACCAGTCTATCACAGGGCACCATGCATACACACATACACATTCATTTATACCTACAGGAAATTTTGAAAAGTCAATCAGCCTATCAGCATGTTTTTTAATTTTTTTTTTTATATAGATTGGAGGAAATCCACACAGACATGGGGAAAACATGCCCAAACACAGTAATTTATTCTCAAGTTTGAAGCTGGAGCTCTGAGGTGGCAACACAAATCACTACACCATTGTGCAACCCCAGATCCAAACAAATATATCAATGCATCACCTAGCAACAGGACAAAAACCAGAAAACTATAATGCCCTTGTGTCCTCAAACCATTTGGGTATGCATCTCACTTTCTGAAGACAAGACAGAAGGGAATACATCTCTAAAAGCCTTGCATTAAATGCTGAGCATTTTCAGGGAAGACACACATTTATGTATTTATCTACAGTATGTGCCCTTTTCAGTAACTATTCATTGATTTCTAATTATTCCATCTAAGTATGTAGTACACTTTATTTATGCATTATTCATGAACTTAATATTAATTTGAAATCCGTTTGTGTCACTTCCTCATAACACCACAGATGATGAATTTTCTATCTACTGTTATGGTTTTAATGGTTCTTTATTTTGAACACTAACCCACACACTGGAAGAACGCCCAACTCTGGTGTGATGACTAAAAGGGCCATTAGATAACAGTATACTCCACATACAGAGCACTGGCAGCAGTTATAATGGAAATGGATCATATGGTGATCAACATGCATGTTCCTTCTGTAAACTAGAGCTAATTACACTTAACCCTTTTTTAATCTTCAATCATATGGCTACTTGTTATCGATTTTATGCTATTATTACAAAGGACAGGATGCTCGTAGGCCATTACAAGCTAAAGAAATTGTGAAATTCTGAGTAACACCAATTTCCAGAAAATCAATACTTGCAGTAAACATCAGCAAAAGTTTCTAGCATGCCATGCATCACTTCACACAATCAAACCTTTCTGCTTCTTTGTTTGCTTTAGGAGCTATAGCAAGCTGCAGATCATTACAGAAGGCTAGACATAAACAAACAACTCAAAGATAGGGTGAGCATTTGCTGCTAGTCTAGGGTGCTTCCAGGAAACATCTTCTATGTTTTTTAAGCTCTCCACTTTCACTCTAAACCGCAAATTAAATCTTTAAATAGGGCTGTCATACAGTAATTATTTCCACAGAGAGTTCCCAAAGAACATCCCTTCCCAAAGGCTAGATCACTGCTCAGTTATGGAGAAGTTGTTTTGAGGGTAAAGAAGGTTTGGAATGGTGGATTATCAGCACATCTCAAGGGTAAAGCTGCTCTTTCAACAGTTTTCAATAGTACAGGGCACATCGAGCAGCCTTGGCTCAAGCTCTCTGCACGTTTTAGAGAGTGATGATTAAGAAGAAGAGAGAAGCACACAGGTTGCCCTGACCACAAGCTTGCCTACTTCTGCATGTGAGATGGCAGTATGCTGTAGAGCAATGAGCCAGCTGTGCTGCCTCTGAGGGGGAGGCTGAGTCAACTACTGACCTAGTCACTGCAGACAGAAGGGTGTCTGGAAGCATCTGTGTATTAGGATCTGAGAATAATTTATCACCTTTGTTTTCCTCAAGCTGATTCTTTTATGTGAAACAATGCCTAAAAATGAGTTTTCCAACACAAAGTTTTAGTAGTTTCATTTGATTTGTATAACGAACATGAATAATCTTTATATTGCATAATTATGTACAGTCAAAATGTGAAATGACCCTTTTTAAACACTTGGAGTAAGCAGAAGTGAACACACTTGCGTCTAAGCATGTAAGTTTTGTCTGGCTATTTCAGTAAATATTGTTTGTATTGCTAATAAATACTATGAGGATATGATATATTATTCGGTCATTTTGTGCTCAAAATGTGCTTAAAACAGATGGCCTAGGTCAGTGATGAACAGAAAAAAATGGCAAAAATGACAAAGTAATATCTAAATACCTAAATCTGTTCTGGCTTGAAGAATAATCAAACACAACTGTTTGTATGCAGGCTCAGAGGTATTGAGGTCTTGCCAACTGTTTAGGGGCTTTGAGGTCTTGCCTCAAAAAGCATGTGCAAAGCATTCACAGTGACAGGTCTGTAGTCCACTCTTAAAATAGCTGTATAGTTATGGATTAGCCTCATGTAGTGTTATTATTACTGAGAAAGCTAAGAGCACGGCAGCCCTATTGACGAATATAAACAAGGATTAATACTTCCTGAAGGGCAAGCATTGTTTCATGGGTTAGTTTGTTAAGAAATGCTCTTATATGCTCTTATCTAAGATATATTATTTTATAATAATACAAGCAAATACAAGAAAAATATAATACAGGGGATATAAAAGGCTACTAATAATGGTGACCAACATGATCAAGGATGATTTTCTTATTTTCTCATTTGTAAGTCACTTTGGTTAACAGTGTCTGCTAAATTAATAAATGTAAATTTAAATGATTATAGTGTTGAATGAAAAGGTAGTTTTAACCTGGGCTTTAATGTATTTAGCTATCTAAATATCACTTATATAGCATTTACACATAACATATACAGTGCATATTTATATACAAATGCAGACAAATATAATAAATATCTGATTGGATAATTGCATGAATAAGCAGGGGTATTGGTGTTCCTATTAAAGTGGCTGGTGAATGTATATGTCATTAAGGCTTAGTGTACACACACCTGAGCTGTTGGTTCGGCCCCTGTAGACATCATCATAGGCTTTCCACTGCTGTGTAACATGGTAAGCATGGATGAAGACCACCAACACTCCCACCACACAGCTAAGAGGAATGAAAGCAGCTGTACAGAGAGCTGTGTACATGTTCGGGATGAAGCATCTACACAGAGAGAGAGAGACAGAAGCAGAAAAATACAGAGAGACACACAGAGAATATTATTTTACCAAAGTCACAGAAATAAAGTACTATCAATGTGGTCTTTATGTTTATTATACAGCAGGTATTTATAGAAATATTTTAGTTCCTATTAAGTGAAACATTATATATGTGTGCAGTGAGCTGTGTTTCTTGGCCTTGTGCTGTGTACATCTGAGCTCTGTACAGTATGTTTGTGTGTGTAAATCTATGCAGTGTATCTTTCTGCAGCAAATGTTTGTGCTGTGTATGTTTGTGTGTGTATGTCTATGCTGTGTATGGCTGTACAGTATGTGTATGTGCTGTGTATGTCTGTGTGGTATGTGTATGTGCTGTGTATGTCTGTGTGGTATGTGTATGTGCTGTGTATGTGCTGTGTATGTCTGTGTGGTATGTGTATGTGCTGTGTATGTCTGTGTGTTATGTGTATGTGCTGTGTAAATCCACTTGCCTTAAGGGCACGACTACTGTTTATGTCTCAAAAACACATTGTGTCATAACGTTTCAGCTTGATTTTCTGGTTCCTGGGTAACTGTACAGTCTCTCTCTTTCTTGCTGACACTTTCCCATCCTCCCATTTTATCTCAGGAATTTTATTTTAATCTGCACTTGTTTTTCACCACTGTGCAATTAGCAAGTCTCAAACTGGCCTTTGCCATGGGAAAGCTTGGGGAGTGCATTGAGGGCTGATTTTGTTTTGACGTGATGGATGTCCAAATAGAAAGGACCATCCCTTCGTTCACAGGGCAAAAAAAGCTTAACAAATAAGCCGAGAGTCATTATATTGGGAGAAATGAATGTCATATTATATCTTTAAAAGAATTCAAAGCATGCAAAAATGCAAAAGGTTACATGGAAGAGTGAAAAACCTCAGTTCTGCCTTCCTAGAAGAACTCAGATATTGCTGCATAGTGCGAAATCCTCCACAATATAACTGGAACCAGGGTGGCATTAGTCTTTCAAATTTCACTCTCAAAGTAGCAGAAGTAAACAGTTTACTCTTTTTACACTTTGAAGGTCAAATATCCCACAGTGGTAACTGTGGCTTCCCACGGCTTTGGCGTAATATTAACTCCACTCAGGGAAGATGGAATGATGCTGAGGTAGTGCTGTAACTATAACTGAGGCCTGTTGCCTAACAATAAAGGTGGAGAGAGGGACAAGGTGAGGACAGATTAAGAAAACAGAGAGGTCATACAAAGCTAGCTGACGTACACTGCCTGATAAACTGCTCCAGGGAGTGGTGAAAGAAGGAAAGCAAGCTCTTAATCACTGTATGGGTAAACAAAATGCTTTCCACTCATATGTGTATTTACGTACTGCACGACAAATGTACAGTCATTATCGCATCAAAAAGTACCTGTGATTTGAAAAGCTTCCATGGGATTTAGTTTACACACCATTGTGTTGACACCTACAATAAATCAGCATGTCATAAATATCAGCATAGGGTACTGGGAAACCATAATAGACTATATAATAAAACTGTAATGACTGACTAATGATTGACTTTTAATCATTGAGTCCTGACTTTATAAATAAAGCTGAAACTATAAGTATAATTAAATCATAGCACTTTTACTTGAGTTTTGTAAAAATAAAATATTCAACTTTGCTACACTAAAAAAAACAGTATGTGCAAATGTAAAACAATTCAATGTCAAGACCTAATCAGACCTAATCAGCAGTTTCTTATAAAAAAGTCTACAAAGGGCCCAAATACTTAACACCGTCTCAGCAGCAGCACTGTCTGAGACTGTGGAGACAGATGAGCATCCCTGGCCCAATTTATTAGCCCAATTTTCAGTATATTGCTAAACAACACAATAATGATTTGGAAATTATGCCAAAACCATGAAAGATATCGGCATTTAACAATTCAACATCCAACCTCACTTGCATAGTTAACAATCTCACTTATCTCACTTGCATAGTTAACATAACTGTACACACACACACACACACACACACATATATATATATATATATATATATATATATATATATATATATATATATATATAAATATAAGAGTCATTTGTAAAGTAATTATTCAAGTATGTTTTCACCAGAAAACTTATTCACTCTTAATTTCCTTAATCACTACTTTTCCTTTTCCTCAAGTGAATTACTACTACAGTACAGTAGCAGTACCTTTACTCAAGTCAGTATGTTTTGCACTTTTTCCATCATGTCACATATTAACCCGATATAATTTTAGCATCCCCAGTGATTGCTTTGCTCTAACATTTATGAGTAGCAAACAAATTTACTTTGCCTAATCCAAACTTAGGGAGCTAGGAAAATGATTTAAGGCTTAATATTATCAAAGAGCCTTTGGCAGTGGCAATGTTGTACCATTCAATCAGCTCAGTACAGTGAAGTGGACAACCAGTTCCTTGTGGTTTTCCAGACAGGAAAAGTGCAAAAAAAGGATTTACCATGAAGTGTAATCCTGTAAACCTGATTCAACCTGCTTTTTCTCTGCAAAGTTAAAAAGGGCATGAAATATACCGACAGGTGATAAGTTAAGGAAAAACCAGAGGCTTTGTTATGCTGTTGGAATTTTGCTGCCATGACTTTGTACAGCAAATCAATACAAAGTTATTGTGACTCATCACCTTTTATCCTATGATGAAACATTTTTAACATGATGGAAATAGTCTCTTGCAGGATGACCACTCCCATCCAAAGGGCATGAGGGCTCACTGAATGGTTTTTATGAGTGCGAAAAGGATGTAAATGATATGTTATGACCTTCATAGTCACAACTCACAGTGACATTATAGACAGCGCTCTCCTCCACCATCATCAAAACACCAATTGTGGGAATTATGTCCATCGCTCCAGTATAGTTACAGAGACTCTGTGAAAAGGTGAGACTGAAACTGTTCTGGTGGCTCATGGTGGTCAAACACCTTAGACACTTTCTGTTGTTTTTTTACTTTAATTGTGACCGATCTGGATATACACTAAAGATTTATATTTACACGTACACGTAATTATTTAGCGCAACAATTTGGAATACTCAAAACAAAATGTGTTAATCAGTTGCTCCATCTCATCAATAAACTGATTTGACCAGATGTGTGAGAGTCTCCTTGTATGATTTTTTCAAATTGAAATCTTATTGAAAAGTTATTGAAATCTTTTATACATAATAGTCTAATACACAGAGTCATGATATGAAGTCAAATCTTTATTTCTGTCATAGACTAAACATGAACAGAAATTCATAGTTGTCCTATCAGCATGCCTGTTTTTCGTTTGGAACGAGAATGCTTAAAAACATGTTTCTCTGATTAGGCTCCATTGAGACACGGTACGTACTGTAGCTCCCTCTCTGAAAACACATCCTTGAAACTCGCTTCCTTGTGAAGAGGCGGGAACTGGAAAGCCATGTGAGATGAGGTGAGATGACATCACTTGTTTGTCTCTCCATGAGAGAGTTATTTACCTTTCCGGCAAAGGCAGGGAGTGTAGCCACCCTGGAGACCGCAGAAATGTTGCTCAGGAAGAGGGAGGATGGAGAAACTAAAGCGTTTTACTCTTACCTGAGCATGGGCGGGTATGAAACTGAATGTATACACAGTCACGGCTTGTGACCTCATAACCACAGAGCAACTAAAAATAGTCCCACTAGCCCTACCTACAAATGGAGGAACCCACCCCCACTTATCCTGGGTAGGGCACGTGCACTAACAACAAAAGAAGTATTTATTCTGCCAGTCAGGATAAGTGGGGTTAATCATCCCATTTAAGATTGAGAAAGAGCATTGTGTGTCTACAGCATATGTATATGTATGTGTGTGTGTTTGTGTGTGTGTGTGTGTTTGTGTGTGTGGCAGGTATGAGGCAGTGTGACACGTTTGTAGAGTCCACTGCCAAGAAGTGGTTGTATTTGTTCACTTCTCAAGCATTTGATTCAGCTGACACTGATTAATAAAGATTATAAAATATAAAGGAAATTCATTATTTTTTTAAGGAATCTTTCTAATGAATTATAATTGTATCTAAATATTTGAATATCCTGTTGATACACTATTTACACATTAACACATTTATTGTCATTACACAGTTTTTACACTTAAGACTTTAATGCTTGAATATTGTCCTCTCTATATAATTCATTATCACCACTGCTACTTACAATGAGCCTGTTTTTTTTTAAATTTCTTTTTAATTTTTAACTTGTGCACAAAGATCCTAATTACACACAAAGATCTTGGTTTGAGACTTTTGGTCTTGTTTGTATGTGTATGTGTACTCACAGTTCTCCCTGTACCAGTCCGTAGACATCATGAATGCTCCAACTATAACCACTGAGCAGCACCGTGACAAGAATAATGATGACCAGAGCAGGAAGTCCCCAGCTCAGCAGGAAGTAGAGCAGATAGCGTCTCTCTGTGTGTTCATCATTCATTACCAGGGTCTGCCAGAAGTTAACGGCCTGGGGTAAAGCAACATACAAGGTGCATAAAATCTGGAAAAGTGGCAAAAGTACCCTCATCGTCGCGTCTCCAAATATTTCATGTGAATTTATTATTTAAAGAAGACAAAGTAACTTGCAATGACGTATGCGACAGTAGAACACAACAGAGCCATTTGCTGTCTCCGTCTTCCACCTTAACTTAAGAAGATTTACATTTGACCTCTGTAAGATTTCTTTCTGTATGAGTTTTAAGGTTCCACAGCATTTACAACATGTATTTAAATATTTACATGATTCTAATTATGTCTGCGGGTGTCATAAGGTTAAATGAAATACTTCGAAAGACATGTTTAATGTGTCATTTAAAACCATATTTACAGTGATGATCCAAAACCTTACTTTTCTAGGTATTTAGAAAAGAAAGAGAAAAAAACATACAATTCTGTGTATAATCTTTTTTTTTTTTTTTGTATGGATGTTCACATACTCTAAAGCTCTGTACCATAATCATGTTTTTTTTTTTTTTTTTTTTTAAATTCACACACACACACAGACACACACACACACACACACAAGTGCTTATGATCATATATGATTTTGAAGGACCTTTCTCCCACGTACTGGAAGTTTCAGGTTAAATGAATACCAGTTTTGTTACTGATTGTTAAATAGGTTCCTAACTACTTTGCATATACAAAACTACCCTTGTGATGCATGATAAAGAACATAGTGAACATTACATATTATTATTTACTAATATTCACCCATCATGCCAGCTGATACAAAACTGTAGTGTGTTTTTATATTTTTGCTTTACAGTGTAAACATCAGAAGACGTTGTGGTGTGACAGTACATTTGAACAAGGTGTCAAGGTGATTGAGTGGAGGACTGCAGCACTGGCTCTTGTATTACACCATTATCCATCCATCCATCCATCCATCCATTTTCTATACCACTTATCCTACACAGGGTTGTGGGGAGCCTGAAGCCTATCTCAGGGAACTCGGTGTAAAAGGCAGGGGACACCCTGGACGAGGTACCAACCCATCACAGGACACAATCGCACACTCATTCAGACACTACGGACAATTTTGGAAATGCCAATCAGCCTACAATGCATGTCTTTGGACTGTGGGAGGAATATTACACTGTTATGTTAAACAATATGGCTTTTACACCTGATGTGCACACACAGTGTATTTTTTTCCTAGTCGGAAAATATAAAATATAATATTTATGCATTCTTGTGCCATTTAGGAACTATAACCTTATCAGTACATGACTATATTTCAGCCTGTAGCGTCAGTTAAAACTCAAACTTCATGAAAGTTCCAACTGCACCTGAGTGTGTCTTGCCATTTCTTGTGTAACATGTGCTTAAAAGGCCACACCGATTATAGATTTTCCATGCTTTATCTTATGAATACAGGGAAGTACATATTGAAATTGTTGTCCATGGTAATCGACCACACATTACAGGTGTGATAGAGAGTTAAAAAAAAAAACGTTTGAGAAATGTTTGTATTAAAAATTTAAGAGTACATACTGTATATTTGAATGTAAGTCTATGTAGTACTTATTAAGGTTTTAAATTAGTAAAATATGATTTCAGACAATTAAAGGATTTTTAAAGACAGCAGACACCCTGGATTCAGAAATTGAACACTGCTGAAGTCAAGACCTGAAATTATAAATCCTATAAATTATGACATAACTTGACACGTTAAAAACTTTTTGTTGCTGTTCTGGCCTTGGACAAAACTCATTGAAAGGAGAAAATTACTAGTAAAACTCTCAATCGACTTAATGAAAGCAAGATGATGCCTACAGAGCCTCTAATGCATTTACACCGTATGGCTGTTACCATGCCATAATGATTCTCTGCCAGCCAACTATGATTTACTGGAAGCGACTACAGGCAGTCACTGGCTAGACACTGATATCTGCTTCATAAACAAGGCAGGGACCTCTCAAATCAATGGTCTTCATTGATTGTATTTTAAAAGTGGAGATGGAAATGCAGTGCTGGCCTACTGAAAGATAAGGATAAAGGAAGGTAAACAGTTCACACTATAGGCAAACAGAAAGCAAGGGAGAGAGAGAGAGAGAGGACAAAAATGTTAATGGCAACACTACTAGGAAATACAATACAGAGTGATATGACCTAATTACACATGAAGTGAATAAAACAGAGCAGTACATTTTAGGACTGCTTAAAAATCAAGCCTAAGGCTGCCATTAATTCTAATATTAGTTCACAGAAGAGAAGAGCTGAAGAACAGTAGGTGTGCTTGGAGTTGGCAGAGGATTTGTGAGAGGTGACCGCAGGCACGTCTGAACAACTCCCTCACAAACGCTGTGCAAGCAGAAATACACGTAGCTCAAGTTGTGCATGAGACCGTGTAAAAACACGTGTTTGATAAGTAGGACAGGGAATGAATGTGTACTATTCCTGTTTAAAATTGAATCAATCTAAGTTGAGTGTGGCAGAAATTAACCAGGCCAAGAGTAATATATAAACTACTAGATGTTTAGAGGTTGCTAAATATTTCATCTCTGATGCCTTTGATATTTGACTGCCAGTGGTTCCCTGAAATTCTGAGAAGTTTACTTTCCTACTAAGATATACAGAGTGCTCGAAGAAAAGGAAAACGATAAAGAGAGGCCCATGTAGGGAACCTATATGCTCAAGTTGTTACCTTCTATGATGGAGTTCATGCAGTCACGTTTTGAATTGCTTTTACCTGTATAAGCATCCAGCTGAACTGACTGAGGTGGAAGTAGTGGAAGAAGAGGCCTAGCGTAGCACAGCTGTCATCTGAGAACAATCGACCTCTGAATGCTGACACCAGGAAGCAAATCTGAGACAAAAAGAAAGAGGGAGACACATTAACGCATAATCTCCGGCAAGTTGGATTTCTCCTATATATTGTGTGTTGTCTATACCAAGGTTTCAGAATGTATTTACACACACACACACACACACACACACACACACACACACACACACACACACAAACAGCTGGTGTCCTACAGCATGACCTACATAATGAATACTGCTTACAAACGAAACAATAAGCAAGACCAAGAAGTAGCTTTACCAAGAAGTCAAACAAAATGTCCAGAAGGACGTTCATGGTTTCATTCAGCAGGAAATGCTTGCACATACACATACATACAGATCCATGGATCAGTTCAGTGACACTTTTCACCCTGACATTTCAACAACATAGTTTCTCATAACCCTCAGAACATGGCTAAATGATTTATGGCTATGTATTTTATGCAGTCTTCAAAAGGGAGACCATAAGGTCAAGGCCATATTATATCCAGTATTCTACAGGGCATCATCTTGCATAAAGCAGAGCCAGTTGAGTCTCTGGACACATAGTAACAAACAAATATATAAACTATATATGTTCAATACTTCAATATTTTAATCCTTAAGCAATTTCATCATCATTCAGTTTGTGAATGGGAATAAGTTCAATTTCCCACATATAACCCAAGCCACCGCGTACTGTGACTTCAACTGGATGCTTACTTTACTACCAAATGTCATCTAAAATTTCCAGGAAAAGTCCTGGCTATACATCACAACTGGCAGATAAATATAAAGATATCAACACAAGGTGACACTAATGGCATTTGATCATAGAAAGTTTGCTGGCTAATCAGTTTTACTAATATCCAGCTCACTCTAAAGTATTATTCAGCTGTTTAGCTGACTCAGACAGGGAAGTCGCCTGAACTATAAAGGAGCAGTTTCTTCTGCTGCAGGTTGAGCATCTATAATACTGCAGACTGAAGTAGACGACTTGCTCTATCTGGGCTGATATGAAGACACTTGAGCCAAAATGACAGCGTGCTGTGCTGTGATAGATGATTGGCTACAGGTTTATATGGCAGTGCATACGATTCTAGATTTCCATCATGGCAATCTCAAAATAACAGTCCCGTGCACGTCTGTAGTTAAGATGAATTATGAACTTGAGTGATGTAGCTCATATAGGTCGCAAATGTTAGAGCCAGAATACACACACCATGCTGACACTGCTGGCACTCCTACAGCTGGGTTTTTCCTGCAGTGTTTTCCAGTTTTCCCAGGAGCAGAGTGGTAAGTGGTAAGGCCATGCCCATTTTGGGTTTAAATCCACATACATATACCAATAATAGCACTGCTTTACACCCCTCTCTGCAGTGTAAATAATAATAGCATAATAAAACAGAATAAAACAGTGGGTGCAGAGTGTAAAGAGTACAGTGGCACTCTAATTAGCAATTAAAACAGTTGTAGTGTTATGTATTTGCCTGGTCACCACATTATACTAATAATACTTCACACAAACAGAACTGTCTTCCTTTCTGAATAACAGAGTACACTTACTGCACACTCAGGTTTATTATTTAAGACTGAATTACTAAAGACCTTAGCAAGCCAAAAGCAAGCCTGGATGTCATTAAGATCATATCAAGAAGCTGGTACATGAAATTAACTACGTTTTTCTTAATACAGTAGTAGTACTGTATGCCTGAACAGTACAGGACAAAGCTGTGGACTGGAAGGGAACTAGCTTATAATCTGTAACAATGTGACCCTATCAATACAAACAAAAGAACATGTTTCGCTTGATTACAGCAATAAGCTCTGAGTCAAACTTCCAAACAGTTTCAAAGAAGTGCTGCATAAATTGGAAATGTTGAGTTATTTGAAGAAGGCTAGCCAGCTTCCTGTTCATATTACTGACAGGGGTGAGTAACTCAGTTGCATGTGGGAGGTTCGGAGGCAGGAAACAAATGCAGGAAGTCCAGAGGGCCAAATACTGATCAGATCATATTCTGGCATGTGTTATTATGTGTAGGTGACTTAAACTGGGATAAATAAAAGAGTGCTAACTGTCCCTCAGGTACAGTGTAAGTCGTCACAATTTCTGTGCCACATTGAGGTTTTGCAGCCTAGACACCCTAGAGACAGAGGTGGGAAGGACCAACAATGCTGTCACCATTGAGAGTTTTAAATAACCTGGACTTGCGTCTTTCTTTTGACTTTCCCACACTACGCCTCAAGAGACAGCAACCCACATTTGTACAAGGTTACTCTGCAATTTACATTTTAAAACAAACAAAAAAACATAAGGTGACTTTTTGCATCAGGCAGCTTGTAAGAGTTTATTAAAATTCCCAACAAATATCAACTCTAATGAATGTGACAGCAAGAACAGGGAGGTGAATATTCGATGAATTCAAATGTAAAACTCCTGTGTTTCATATGCAGTTGGCTTATTGTTCAAGCGTATGCAAGCACACTTGTCTTAAACCAAAAAAAACCCCAAAAAGAATGAAGAAAGATGAAAAGAAACATCATGTCCTGTATTACTTATACAGCCTGTAAAGACAACTTCTGTGATGCAGGCTAAGGCACAAAACATGTTTGTGCCAACCCAGTGTTCCCCAGGGAGCTGCTGAAGTGAATGAAACAGAGGAGTGGAGCTCAGATACACCTTCTACTTGATATGGACTGTTTTCCCAGGCTCACTGAGATGATTACATCAGTAACATTAGATCCAGCTTTGTGGGAAGCGGGGCACCTCCTCATTCACCTAATGACCTTTCTGGCTCGCTCTCTGGCCAAGGATTGATCCAAACAGCCTACGTAACAAACGTCCTGTTAACAGGCAAAAGCAGATTGAGATAAAAGTATATGGTAGAAAGTATAAGGTAGCTTAGACTAATTCACATGCAATTCCTCAAGAAAGGAACTGCTGGAAAGGCAGCATTCTGCTGATGGACCCTAACCAGTTTAATCTCTAATGAATACGGTATATTGCAATAAGTGCAAACAGAGCTTTACCATGGCTCATTAAACTACTGGCTACCCAGTTTCCTTTGGACTTTCCGGCACAGACATACTACACTTTGATGATGTAACATGGACATTGGGAACATGGTTTAGGCCTTGGGAATATGGTGTTATGGTGCAGTGTCTTATGCATGATCCACCAATTTTACAGGGTTAGTCATTCATCTAGTCAGATAGTCAGCCTAGCTAGTTGACTATGGAAGCAAAGTTTCTGAGTTTATGTAATATTATTCCTTAAACTACTGTGTGCTGGCATTTTCCACCTTTCCGTGGATATTACAAAAATACATGTATGAAATCTTCAGGCTGTGATGATTGGTTGGGCTTGCTAAAGTCTACTTACAAACCAAAATGTATAAGAAATTTTGAAAAGTTTCCTGTCTCTTCAGAATGTGCTGTCAGCATTCCAAACAGTATCTGAACAGAATCTGAGGCACAGACTGAAGACCAGGTGATTTTTTTCCCCCTAATCTTCAACTGTCCAGTTTATGTGCCCATAATAGCCACAGATTGTTGTTCTAGGTTGGCAAGAGATGAACCCACTGTGGTCTTCTGCTGTTGTAGCTCATCCACCTCAAGGTTCAATGTTTTGTGCATGCGAATATGCTTTTCTGCTCACCACGGTTGTAAAGAGTGCTTATTAAAGTAACTATATCCTTCCTGGGAGCTCAAACTAATCTTGCCATTTTCCTCTGACTTCTCTTATCAACAAGGTGTTTCTACCCAAAGAACTGTGGTGTGGGAAAATCCCAGCAAATTAGCAGTTTGTGAAAGACTCAAATCAGCACTTCCAGTACCAACATCCATACAATGCCGCAGACATCACATTGTTTCTCCATTCTGATGTTTGATGTGAACATTAACTGAAGCTCTTGACCTGTATCTGCATGATTTTATGCATTGTTCTGCTGTCACATGATTGGCTGATTGGATAACTGCATAAATGAGCAGGTGTACAGGTGTTCCTATTAAAGTGGATGGTGAGTGTATATGCTTATTTTAACCATCAGAAACAGAGTAGCACAAACATTAATAAGCATTATTATTAATTTTACCAATAAACATGAATTAAATTACTGTGGAGAACAATAAGGGCAGTGTAACTGTTGCAAAATGGTGGAACGATCCTTAATACAGTGCAACGTAATATCAATTTCCAAAACCTGGAGATGACAGCAGACCACAGATAAGAGATTAGACAGCCCAGGCCTGGAATTCGTTGCATGGACAGCCTGATAAAGCAGGCGGAGAGTGGAGATATGCTTCATTCACAACTGTCTATAAGCCATCATGCATCAATATGAATCTCCATTCAATACAGATGCATTTTTCATTTAACTTGGTGCTCTATAAGATCTTGCTAATTACCCTTCTAAACTAGACTGAACAAATATATGGGCTCCAAATTGTATCTAATAATTTTCAGTCTTTTTCAACAAAGTTCAGTACATAAAGGGGTTTAAAGACAGCAGGATCAGTCCCATGCTGTTTCCTCACTGAGTTCTGTCATTAGCAGCCAGCAATGTGGTGGTGATGCTCAGGGGCAGGCACTGAAAGATGACTCATAAACAGCCCTTCACAGATCACTATAATCAGCCTCCAAAAGACAAAGCAGGCACTCTGCTAGAAGAACTTAGTGACACAGGGAACTTAGTAAAAGCTGAAGGTATGCAATTAAGATCATTGTATTTTCTTTATAGCCTTGATTTTTTCTCTTTTGTCTTATAATTACCTCAAGTTCTAAGTAAAAGTCGCAAGCATAACAGGTCGCCTTTTATGAACGTTTTGGAAGGAACTTCACGTTTCAAGCCTTTCTCATTTACATTAATCTGATCCATTTGCTGTTGATGAGTCGAGACGCAGTCTCCTCAGATACAAGCTGAGTGAAAAGGACAGAAGCCATGCAGGCTTAAAATAGCCAAGTTCATGCATTACAGACCCTTTGCTGTGACTGACGTATAGATGGCAGGGACTAGACAGGAAGACTGCACAGCTAAAAGAAAGATATTGCAGGTTCAAGCCAGACTGTGCTTGACGTGTGGTTGCGTGTTTATCCTGCAACACTGAAACATTAGATAAATGAGGCAACCTTTATCACCGGCACGAACCAGAATTCTTCGAACTCTGGCACATTTGTCTTGTGAGATTTAATTTCCATACCATCACATGATCCGTGGAACCATCAATGAATTCTGTATAACCTTTAATTGGATAAATTAGTATAACTCACTATATGAACAATTAAGCACTTCAGGCATGACCTGCTAAATTTAGTACATGTCCACTCCTCTTGTCTTCTCTGGCCATGATTGTTTGTCACAAGCGCACCTCCCCCACTTACAGCTGGGAAAAGAGTCGGGCCGTCTGCACCCTCAGGTCAGTTTCCGCTCTGATCTTTCAGACAGGTAAATTGTGATGCTAATCATCTAGGGGTGTTGAGCTGTTTGTGCATGATTACTCTGCAAAGAAATGTAACTATGCGCACAAACATTATACTAAAATTGTTCAAACACAAACATAATTTGTGATAATTTTCTTCTGCAACACTCAAACCAGTTTGAGAAAAGAGTTGCTCCTAAATGGCAGGCAGGGTTGCCAGATCATAAAACTCGCCTAATGGCCATTCACAACATAATAGTTAATAGTCAACAAAACACCAGTTCTAAAACTCAAAATCTGATCCCTGTGTTTAACTCCAAAATCATGTCTACCACTGCAAAATGTTTTGTAATGTATACAAAATAATATTATATGATACATAATAAAACAGCAGAATTAAAACCAAGCAGTTTCCCTAAAGTCAATTTCCTAAAGGACCTGTATTACATATATTGTATAAAATATTATTTTTATTTCACATGCGTTTTCCATGCCTTGTTTCTACTGATATGCAATTTAACATATTCACGAAATGTAATCAGCACCACAGCCTACATAAATACATTACATATACTATGCATTTGATGTTTGCATTAAAAACTGCTTATCCATTTTGCCTTACAAAAAGTATATAATTAATGATATACTTAATGTATGCACAATTCCCATACTCCAACTCTCAGACAAAAATAGAAACCATCAAATGTCATCCAAATCGGCTTGAAAACAACAGTCTTGGCAACCCTGGTAGACAGCAACAGTCAATTTACAGTTCAGTTCTACACAATACTACCAATCAGAGCCAAGTAACACTAGCCCACCTGACAAATGTGCAGAAATGTTGGATCTAGGGCTGTATGAGGCTACACACTGTTTCTTTGTTCATTCATAATCAAATATTGACATTTCTCTCACAATTTTGTTTCTTGCTTCATAGAAGCTTAGGTAGGCTGAGGTATTGTTGGTGTAAAAACATTCAGTCTAATAATGAGGGAAGAGAAAGCATGCAAGAAATGAGAAGAGCATAAACCAGACAGTGATGATTTACTGACATGGTGTCTTGTGTATGGTATGACATGTATGAGGACACAGCTAATAAGCTAATGTTCTTTCAAGATGGTTGGCGGTAGCATTGGAAATGAGATCCCAAGCTAAAAACAACTTCAGTGGTAGTTGGTACAGTGAATTGTGGTTATTTAGCAGGATTGAAAACTGCATATACTGTATATGCACCTAGTTTCCTAGCAGTAACACTGTTATGTAGTTTAGTTTCAATTACAGAAAACACATTAATTTTTAATAATGAATTAATTCATATGAATTTTACATTGAAAAATATGTACAGTTTTGTGTGGTTCCAAACTTATTTTGGAAAACATCTAGACCCAGTGGTTGGTGAGCTGCAAAGCCCTACAAAATGTACGCCCTGCTCACATTCTCACTGAAAAGTGAAATGCCCATCCTCCGCACCCACACCCACTGTGATAATAATATCACAGTAGTCAAACTTAGTCTGTTTTCTCCTTTCAGGAAGCGGAGATGTCCTGGTGCTTTCCTGTGTAGAAGACAGGACAGCATGTGTGTTTGTCATCAAGGACCGAGACCGTGGTGTTCGATTCAAAGCTTACCTTTAACTAGTCTTCAAAAACCACAGAGAAATCAGAGGTCTCGCTTCTCTTCTGTTCTCTTCTGATGCTGCACGTTGACTTTTGTATTTGAGACGAAATGTGTAGTCTGTATTTTTAAAAAAAAATCATTTGACCTTTACCCTGAATTATGTCTCGAGCTAGGCTCAACAAAAACAAAGGAAATGATAATAGCCAGTGTTGTAATGTAAAAGTGTGAGTTGTCAGAGACTAGTGGTACTGAATTTAGGAGGAAAATTTTTACTCTCGGCTTTTAATGAGAAACAAGATATCAATATATACCATTATATGAGACAATACAGCAGTACAGACCACAGCTATTTACTAACCCTATCACACATGGTACTATGGCAGTAATTCCGCAATATCAGTTCACTACATAATCATAAGAAGGCGACTGCTCCACTGCTGATGCAGCTTTAATGCTGAACTATTAATAGTATCGGCCAAAAAGATGACATCAGTGAGAGTATAGCACATAGCCAGACTCTCTCTCTCTCTCTCTCTCTCTCTCTCTCTACCCCCTTTCCTCCTCCTCCCCTAACAGATACCGGTCTGAACTAGCTGGTTCCAGCCTCGGCAGCATCATGGGTGTTTCCTCGGTCGCTTTTGTTCTGCGAGAGAAGCTGACTGCGCCGCACGTAGCTCATAGACCTTGGCCTAAGGCTTTTACATTCATCACTATTCTGTCATCTACCTATGCACATCACTTTCCCTCTCTTCTTCATATCTCTCTACTCAGTCTCCACCTAAGTCAGAACCCATCCTACATTACTACTCATGCTATTTCCAACAGATTTAACTATATTCCTGGTCAGATAGGAGGAAATACCTAACAAGGCTTCTAATTTCACAGTAGTTGTAGGATGAGACAACTCTCATGCACACTTGCGTGTATATTTGTGAACGTGTGGGCACAGGTAATGATAATGAAATCCCAAGAAATTGGGATCTTGATGGTAATGACTGAGTTAATAAGATTAGGTGGGAGGGCAGCATTTGAAACATGACTCAGAGGTTCTCTGCCAAAACAAAACAAATTATAATCAGAGTTGTTAAGGTGGTTTCAGGTTAACAGGGCATTCTGATTGTGTCATTTCCTAAATGAAGGACCAATGTTAAGAAAAAATTGATTTCTTTGTCCTAGTTTGTCCTCATTTAAGGTGTAGTCAGCAATTTTGATCAAAGTTAGCTGGGGAAAAAAGGGAAGTAGGCTTCATGGTGAAAAAGTTTGAATATGTTTGCCTTAGAGGGAAGAGTCATTTGCAAATTAATACAAAGTTATTCCAACTGATTACCTTTATCTTATAATGAAACATTTCTGTTCTGATGGGAGTAATCTGTTCCAAGATGACTCTGCCCCATCTACATGGCAGGAGGGCTCAATGAATGGTTTTATGAGGATGAAAATGATGTACTTCAAATGCTATGGCCAACATAGTCCACAGATTTCAACCCAATTGAACACTTATGGGAGAATCTTTTGGATCTTACACAGAGCTGTTCTGGTGGCCCGTGGTGGCCCAACACCTTACCAACACACTATATTGTTTTTGCCCTTTAATTTGTATATTTTGTATATATTGACAGCTGCTACAATATGAGAACTTTGCCTAATAGTGCAAAATGCTACAAATTGTTGACTGCACCTTTAAATCCAACATTTCATACAAAAGCAAATGTGCTAAACGATTCCACAGGAATCTTTTTAAACCAAGGCTTTCATTCGTTATTATGTAATTACAGCAAATGAGCAAACACTGCATTTGTACTCAGGAGACTTGGTATGGCAAAAAAACATGGGTTAGTATAAATGATACATTCACTCATATACCCATATCTGTGCTGGTCCAGTAACTCTTGGGTAGCTGACTGACAATAGGCAATGCAAATGTTCTTGTTTACACTGTACTGTTGCTAGCGCATTTGGCAGGAAGTAGCTATACTGCAAGCTCTTACTCCTGAGTAACACAGACAACCTGTCCATTTTCCCTGTCAGGTTTTTGAGCGAACATTGAAATATGGCTGGTTTGAATATATTTTTTTTTTATAACAGTAAATCCTTAAGTCATTTTATTCCTCTTATACCACAGCAATTGTTATCCTGTTATCACTTACATTGGAGCAGCTTCTATTTTTCTCTCTCATGAAGTTAACAAGACAAAAAAAGTGTCTTGTCACATTATTGAGAAACCACAAACTGTCCTGAAACCCTACCTGTATCAGAAAACTTAAAGGATCAGCTTTAACTCGGACAGTTCCAAAGTTCTGACACTGGAGACTCCTTCCATAAATGTTAAATAAATGTCTCCTCCGAGAAAGCGTCACCATTTCGACCATTAAAGCAAGTTACACATTAGCCTAAACAATACATGTTTAACTTCCAAGTCATTTTCTCCCCGTGTGTTTTTAATAAGTTTGCCATTTAACTTGGAGGAAATGCAAAATAAAAAAGATGGGACTAACCCCTGAAAAGAGCAACAACAATTAACTAGGCAGTTAACCTCCCTGATAAGCTCACTGCAATGCTCCTAGACACCGGATGCTGTTCTCTGCCATTTCATGCTTTTTATCACTGACATCGAGTTGGTGGCCTATGGACACTGCATTTACTATCTCAGGGAGCGATGGTTCAGACTGGAAATAGAGGTGACCAGTGGAAGGCCAGAAGCCTTTAAGCTCAGTATTCTCAGGAGGTCTGTATAATAATTCCTTATAACTTTTGTTTTTGTGCCACTTTGCCTGCCCTCTCAACGCAATCATCTCCAACCTGCCGTGTGACACTCAATCAGTTACTTCACTGCATGTTACTGGAGCTATTCATTAAAAGTTAATTAATGATTAGACAACATACAACCCCAATTCCAAAAAAGTTGGGATGCTGTGTAAAATAAAAAAAATATATAAATAAGAACAGAATGCAATTATTTGCAAATCTCATAAACCCATATGTTATTCACAATAAAACATAGAAAACATATCAAATGTTTAAACTGAGTAAATGTGTGTTTTAAGAAAAAAATATGGTAAATTTTAATTTGATGGTCCCAACACGTCTCAAAAAAGTTGGGACGGGGGCACCAAAAGGCTGGAAAAGTAAGTGTTACTAAAAAGAAACAGCTGGAGGTTAATTGGCAGGAGGCCAGTAACATGATTGATTATAAAAAGAGTATCTTAGAGAGACAGAGTCTCTCAGAATTAAAGATGGGCAGAGGTTCATCAATCTGCAAAAAACTGCGTCTACAATTTGTGGAACAATTTCAGAATAATGTTCCTCAATGTAAAATTGTAAAGACTATGAATATCTCATCATCTACAGTACATAATATTATCAAAAGGTTTCAAGAATCTGGAGAAATCTCTGTGCGCAAGGGACAAGGATGAAAATGAATATTGCATGCCCGTGATCTTCGGGCCCTCAGGTGATACTGCATTAAAAACAGGCATGATTCTGTAATGGAAATCACTGCATGGGCTCTGAAACACCTCCAGAACTCATTGTCTGTGAACACAGTTCACCGTGACATCCACAAATGCTGGTTAAAGCTCTATCATGCAAAGAAGAAGGCATATGTGAACATGATCCAGAAACACTGCCATCTTCTCTGGGCCAAAGCGCATTCAAAATGGACTGAGGCAAAGTGGAAAACTGTTCTGTGGTCAGATGAATCCAAATTGGAAATTCTTTTTGGAAACCATGGATGCCACATCCTCTAAACTAAAGAGGACTAAAGAGAAGAGGGACCATCCGGCTGTTTATCAGCGCTCAGTTCAAAAGCCTGAATCTCTGATGGTATGGAGGTGCATTAGTGCCCATGGAATGGGCAGCTTGCACATCTGGAAAGGCACCAATTCTGAAAGGTATATACAGGTTTTAGATGAACATATGCTTCCATCCAGATTCCATCCCATCTTTACTTCTGAGAGACTCTGCCTCTCTAAAATACTCTTTTTATACCCAATCATGTTACTGGCCTGTTGCCAATTAACCTAATTAATTGTAAAATGTTCCTCCAGCTGTTTCCTTTTAGTAACACTTACTTTTCCAGCCTTCCCAGACGTGTTGCGGCCAGCAAATTCAAAATCATACCATATTTTGTTCTTAAAATGGTACATTTCCTCAGTTTAAACATTTGATATGTTTTCTATTGTGAATATCATACGTGTTTATGAGATTTTCAAATCATTGCATTCTGTTTTTACTTACATGTATTTACATTTCACACAGTGTCCCAACTTTTTTGGAATTGCGGTCGTACAATATTTGAGGATTATTTGACTCCAAGTAATGTATTCCAAGCAGTGGAGTTCGTTCTTGGACAGATCAGCAAGAACACATTTTCACAATGTGTTTTAGTGACGAGCGTGGCTATAGAGCGACCCCTACAGGTGTAAATATCTGTTGAAAACACATACCAAAAAGCTCACACAGAAGATGCAGGCTAGCAACATGACAAACAATATCAGAGCATCAGCTGCGTGTAACACCATCCAAACTCCCATGTAGTCAAGGAACAGAGACAAAAGAATCCCAAAATAGCCATGGAGTTTAATAAAATTAATCCCTGATGCTTTCCTTCCTCGTGTCTTTATGCACATCCTGTAGACGCTTGTGCACATCCTGTATACTCTGGCTTAAGTGTTATTTCTTTATTTCTATTCTAATCTGCTTCCAGTGTATTTCCCTTTTATTCTTAACAGGCATTGCAAGGTTAACACACTTCACACTATCCAAGGCTGTGAAAGTCCCATTTCACTTGAGAGGCTAAATGCTTTTTCAGTCAGTACTTCCCAGAAGCTTGGATAAACCTAACTGCATACATATAGTTGATTGTCTATTGTGATGGTTAATCAGATCTGGGTAAATGTCTTACAACTTCAGAACAGCAGACATGTGGTATAGTCAGCAGTCAGCAGACTGTCTGAATAATTCACATTCACTCAGCTGAGTTTTACCAGCATAAGGCCATGTGTGATCAACAGACATGGGGGGCTGCTCATAAGGTGAAGCTGGACTTCTGTCCCCTTTTTACCATCCAAAGTTCAGGCTAAGTGTATCACCCACATGTCTAGGGATTTCCAAAAATAATCCAGCCAATGCAATCTGTCCAGAGGTCTGAGGGGCTATTGATGAGCTGTACAGACAAGTGACCAGCAAACAGAAAGCTGTATGGACAGCTTGCATAACTGGGACTTGGAATATGCATAGTGATGACTGACAAAGCACAAGAAATTATGTCTCATTTATATATACAAGACTGCAGGAGATCAAGAACATTTCCCAAAATGTGGTCTGCCGTATAGAAGTGTGGTAAAGCATTAGATGCACAATACAGGGGTTGAACCGAGAGCTCCATAGTGTAAATTAAACATTTGCTAAAACGAGAGTCGACAAATTAGAGAAAACTCTGCAATCTGAGCTAAACCTTGTTAATATGTATTTGGAGTAAAGAGAACTGAGTTAAAGGTCAGATGAGTTTTTTTTTTTTTTTTTTTGCTTTTATTTGCAAACCTCTTTACACAAGTTCAAGGTTCTATGTGGTCCAATTTTGAGTTTGTTGCTTGTTGGACAAATTCATTGCAGGCAAAGGCATACGCATGGATAAATGACATGTCAGTGTTTGCTCTCAAACTCTTCTCTTTTGGAAAACACAGAAAGTAGGTCAATAGGAAAGGTTTTCATGTTAGAAAACACATACAGTAGGCCTAAAGAGCAAAGCTTATAAGCTACATTTCAGATTGATATATGGTGTTACTTGTTATAAAAAAAAAAAACCCTCTGATATTGTTAAGGCCAAATATATGAGTTTTATGCACATACTTCATTCGTATTCTTACTCAACTTCAACAAGGAAAGAAACACCATTAGTGAAATCAGGTATTTGGAAGCTAGGGCAGTCTTTACTGTTTCCATGTTTTACCTACATGATTAAAGGGCAAGTCAGTGATTTTAAGTCCAAGCATTTTTTGTCATATTTGATGAAGCTCTCCTCATATTCTAACAGATGTCAATAAAAATGTTTAGAGAGAAAAAAAAATACAGGATACTAGAGCTGTCACAGGTCCTGGAAATGGGATCAAAAACAAACGATGTAGACCACCAACATCCAGCCAAGCAGAAGAGGGAGGCATATCTACTGGCCTGTCGATTAAAAATGCTCAACCTCATGTACTTGCATGTAGCCTGTGCAGCTTGTGTGTACTTTTTGTGTTTTGGGGAAGTGGCATTAGACAGAACAAGAGAAAATGGCTGTATTTGATTGAGTTCTGAGTTTCAAAACAGCTAGCTTGAAACAAAGGTTTACTCTAAAACATAATAAACATGTTTATATTGGAATATCTGTTATGTGCTTAGCGAGCGATTCTGGTGCTAATTTGTTGGTTGCTTGTATTTCTGATAACTGACAAGTTAGATGTTGTCTACCACTCTGACGTAATGTTGGAAATTTATTACAAAATATATCATGGACACCACTGTAGATCATATGGTTATTATAAATATTATTAAGTAAGCCATTCAGGGTGGATTTTTCCTTTAAGCTGTCTTTCACTAATCAGTGACCTGAAAGTTGTGAAGCATTGTTCAATAGGAAAATGAATACCCTACAATCTGAATCTTAAGGAAGTTACTGGAGGGCTCTTTGAATGACCAAGGTGATGATACAAGGAGATAAATTCTGAAGAGACAAACTCAAGAACCCTTTGGGGTGCTAGGAACCTAGAAATTAATTTAAATAATGGTGTCAGAGCTATGGTGAAGCACCATAAAATATCAGAAGGATTATGAGTACACATTATATTAAAGAAGCTTACAAAGCTTTCAAAGTGACAGATTTATATAAGAATAATGTGGACCCTTTACAGTGTAGGAGACCATAAAGCTGTCATCAGCATCACGTTCTAATGGTAGGTTATTAGATGATGTGCTGTTGTGTTAAGTCATGTCATGTCATGCATACACTCACTGTTATGCAACAACTAGCTTGATCCTCAAATGCTCAGCAGTTTATAATATGACTCTTCTGTGTGTTTGGACACAGTCAGATACAGTGCTCTATTTCTATGTCCTTGGTCACCTCATGCAAGATGATATCAGAAAACGCTCTGCCTGGCTGATGTCAGGCCCTGAGCTGGGCAGGCGACACAAGACGGTAACGTTAGCCATCCTGTGATGGCCCCTCACCCCCACTAGAGAAGATCATGTTAGTGCCACACTGGGGTTAGCAATTAGCTCGAGGTTCACCGTGATCTGGAGCAGTAAGGTCTTGACCTGTACAGCGTGCATCTCATTTCTCTAGCACAAGGGAAAAAAAGGTGCAGAGCTCTGACCAGTTTGAACCAGACATCTAAATGAGGAGAACAAGTCAAATGATTTACGTCAAATGAACAAGCACAAGTCTTTTAGATCAGGAGAAAATGGCTATGTTTGATTTGGCAACGCAGCATGGCCTTTGTTGCCTAATCTGATTGAGTCGTGGGACCAACGCACTGTTTGGATTCACTTGCCTGTGTTTGTGTGAGTGTGGGAGTGTAGGGACACACATACCCACATTCACACACATCTCAGCAAATGCAAAGTAATAAAGGCCAGGATGTGGATGTAGACTTCTTTTTTCCTTCTCTTGATTTTTTTCATACATCCCCCCCCCTCCCTTTCTCGCACTCTCTCTCTCGCCCTCCCTCTCCCTATCTCCCCCCCTCTCCTGCTCACCCCCCCCCCTCCTGCTCTCTCTCCCTCCCTCTCCCTATCTCCCCCCCTCTCCTGCGACCCATCTCTCTGTATCTCTCTCTCTCTCTCTCCATCCTTGACGTCATCTGGGGCTGCCTCATTACAGTAAATGAGCGGTCAGTATAAACTCACGCACATGCATGTACTTTTAGACAAGGGAAGTGTTTATTCTGGTTACTTCTATGACCTGTTTCCTGTCTTGGATAATAATAGACTGCTGTTTTGTCAGGCCAGAAAGAATATCTCTGAAAAGTGTTTTTCCTGTTGATAAATATGTGTGCATTCAAATACCCCACATCATACAAACATACAAATGAGAAATAAGCGGAATTCATATATAGATCAATTAACTATAAATTTTTCTATTCCTGAGAGAGAGAAATGATAAACACTACCACTGAAACCATCAGTGTCAAAGGATCTCAAAATAAAGTGCAGTGGTTCACTAGCCACTGAGTTAGGAGTGAAATTCTAATCATAAATGAATCCAAAACAAATGATGCATACAATGGTCGTGCTAAGAAAAATAACTCATGATAACATTACAGTTAGAGAGGAAGCTGCATTACAGAAAGCAGATGTGGTAAAGGTGTTTGTGTGAAAGCCAGGCTAATTTACAATCCTACAAATAAATAAATGACTCACTGAGTCTGCCAAGTGGAAAGCATTCTGTAATAATACACAAATACCGTCAAGTATGGACCCACGTGACTCAGAATTCATGACTTCCTCTCAATAAAGTACCTGTTTTTCTGAGAAAAATGCCTGTGGTGACTGGAGTGAAAATTTACCTGGCTAGCATTGAGAGCACCGTGTTTTGTCTAAACAAAAGAAGTAGAAGAAGAAATAGCCCTGTGCAACCAGAAATGTAAGGAACAACACAAACAAACAAACAAACAAACAAACAAATAAAGTAGATATAATCTAATATAAGAAAATAAAAAGTAGACTCACTGCATTATTTAATTATTTAACTATATGTAATAATTTAACAATTGATCTGAAAGTAAAAAAAAAAAAAGCAAAAATTGAACCTGGTCTTCAAATAAACAGCTTTCTCTGTTAACAGTTTCCTAAGCTTCATTTACACTAATCATGATTTATGAATGTGCTGCCGGAGTTTTCGTTTACACCTTTCAAAGTTTTCATTTACACTCTGTAAGTTTATCTTCGCTATTCTAGCACAAATCTCATGTGTGGGTGAGCTTAACGATGATTTATTCTAATTGGCTAGTGAGATTTGGATCGACAGCTTGAGGGGGAGGGTGATGACGGTGATGATGAGAAGACGATGACGCTCTGTGCTGCTCCTGAGAGCTAATCTCGAAAAACAGTCATAGGAGACTACCCAAACCTCAAATATTAATTATGAACTAATATACTGACTAAATAAGTAAATAATTTCCACTACAGAGTACAAACACTATAATTCTACAGAAAACTGCATCCAGAACGCTCTCCAAAATTCGTGCCACTAAAGTCTCTACTTCTTGGTCAGGGTGCTATTGATCCAAAGCTCACTAGCTGATGAGAGTAAATCAATGTTAAGCCCCGCCCACACATGATATTTGTGCGAGAATGGCGAACAACTTGCGGATTGTAAACGAAAATTTGAAAGAACAAACGAAAACTCTGGCAATGCATTCATAAACAAAGATTAGCGAAAACAAAGATTAGAAAACTGTTAACAAAGAATGCTGTTCATTTGAAGACCAGGTTAAATTTTTGCCACTGAAGAGTGTTGTTCTTCTTTCTCATTGTATATTTTTGTTCGTTTCTTGAAATGTTACGTTCAATACTTTTGGCAAAATATATAATCCATAAATATGGATATGATTCATATGTATTGCTTTACACCTGGCACTTTATTACTTGCGCATTTACATTTTCAACTTGCACCAAGCATGCACCAACTATATTACTTACAAAAACTATACATACATGGGTGAGAAATTAAATGAAAAGCTGGCAGTTCGGATTTGCTGTGGGGGCATTTAGCTGGCATGTTTTGGGTCCTCTTACATGGAACTGTCACTGTAACACAATACTGAGTATATCACATTCACCCTGTGATGAAATATTTCCTCTTGTATTTTCTTCCAGTGTCTCCCAGAATGACAACCTCCCCATTTACAGGACACGAAAGGTCACTGAATGGCTTGCTCAGCATGAAAATGATGTAAATCATATGCTATGACCTTCACAGTCACCAAATCTCAACCATGTTGAACACCTATGGGAGATTTTGGAGCGGTGTGTTAGACAGTGCTCTCAACCATCATCATTAAAACACCAACTAAGGGAATATCTTCTGAAAGAGTGGTGTTTATACCTCCAGGACAGTTCTAGAGACTTGTAGAATCTGAGCCAGAGTGCACTGAACCTGGAGGTTTGTGGTTGCCCAACACCTAAAACACTCCATGTTGTGTTTAATTAGTGATTATTTAATTACTGAGCATTTAAAATAACTGTATGGTAATAGTACTATTACATGAAATACTGCTGTAGACAAAATAGTTTTTATCCCTGTTTCTGTGTACTTGAATATTCAACATGAAATGTGTTTACCAGACATCACCTGTAATTAGTGTGTAGCTACCATACTGTACAATAAAGTATCTATTTTGTGTTAAAAGTTAATGTTTGAGTAGAAACTTGAGGCTGGATTAACATGCAGCAAAAAAAAAAAAAAAAAAAAAAAAAAAAAATGCCCCTAATTACATTTGTATAATTGTTTAAACATATAAAAATAATGCACGAGTCAGCTCATTAAAGTATTAAAGTCTTTGTTATGTGTAGTTGTTTACATGTATAAATTTATGTTGTTGATATTAGTGTCACTTAAGTAACGTTAAGCATTGCTTGTACTGCTTTATATTTCACCCTGTGTAAAAGTGAGAAACACGATGTACAGTACATATGCACTATAAGGTGTCCTTATGTAAATATTTAACTCTGTGTCCTCGCAAGTACTGTAGCTGTGGTGTATATAAAATTCTGGAAAACTCTGTAGAAAATTCTGTCATATAGGAATTAAGACATTTACATTTTGAACATAACATAATCCTGGACCTGAAATTTTCCAAGGAGCTAAGGAACATGTGAAGACAGGCTTAGATTTCACTTTGAATAACCACTCTCACACACACACACACACACACACACACACACACACACACACACACACACACACACGGCCACTGCACCTGTTTATGTTCCTGACCTGTACATGTTTAAGTCTCTGTGTGTTCATGTACTGTAGCTCTATACCTTGCACTGTCACTGAGTGCAGCCTGCATACGTTTGAAGCTAAAGACCTTTTTATTGCCCAGGCATGCTAGCTAATTGCCCTAGTTAAATGTGTTATTGCCGCTCATATGAAGAGCCCTAGCAATGATGACACACAAAGCCAGGTGAGCTTCGCTGGGTAACTTTCCACTCACTACAATCTTCAGTTGTGAGAGGAAGGACAGAAGGAGAGACAGGTGGCTTGACCTCTCCAGCTGATATTGATCTTGCATTTTCCTTTTTCTATTTTTTTTTCAAGATAACCAACTGTTGTCCCCTGTTTATCAGCTGTGAACCTGATGTAGATCAATGCTTGGCCAGCAGCCAAACTGCATAGCTATGCTAATGTGTACATGCTACTATCTGCCAAAATGCAGATATCAAAGAAATCAATGCAATCAGATACCAGATGACAGAAAGGGATGTATGTATGAATCTTTTGGGTTAAATCTAAGGTCAGTGGATAACAGCAACAGATAACTCTGAATGCTCATGAACTTTCTCTTTGGGAAAAGATGTTCAAAGATAAGCGACAGGGTTGACTATTATTGTGTACTTATTATTACAGGAAAAACTGAGTCATGTGTAAATAGTCTCCGCGCTCTCTTAAAGATTATCAAGTGGGAATGCTTAGTGCTGTGAGTAGGTTTTTCTTGGCTGCTAACATTCTCCTTACATAAGGTTAAAGCGTTCATAGATTAAAGCAGAGAATGATCAGAAAGTAGGGAAGAATTTAATCTCACCTACAGCAGCGACTCATGACCATAGATTTAGGTGGTGCAGGGTAACATCAGTAAGGACATAGCCTCAATCAAAAATTGAGTCGAGAGGCTATCACAGTTGTCTTATGCTACAGGCTATTATGTAATGAATAGTTATAGAGTAACTCCGTAACTGGGAGTCGACAACATACAGTCATCCAGTATATAGTCTAGCAAAAAATCTGAGTGGTTTTAGGCATACCTTCAACTGTGTTCAAGGTAATATTATTAATCAGTTTTGACAGGTTTTAACAACATTTTCAGCCCAGCTACATCTTAAAAACCACACAAAAGCCCTGAAACCAGACCAAATAATATGGCCTTGGGAGACATGTTTCTTCTTTCCCTTAGCCATGGCATTGGGAAACAAGTATTTAACACAAGTATTTAATTTATTTCTGATGCACGGACATTATCCACTCCATAATCTCCCTTTCCCTCTCCCTGTCTTTGCAGAAAAAAAAATGGTTCTGCACATCATAGACACACAGTCTACACTTACACTTTTGCCATTTTGCGTATATTTATTACATTTAACTCAGATTGTTTCTTTTAAAACAAGATCATGGCAGCCACAGAGTATGTTTAAATTTCTTGTTAAACAATCTGGCAACCTTGTCATTAACTGTCCTGTCCACTCTTCCTCACCAACAAAAATGTTCACAGAGTGAACATAGGGCCGAGAAAATCCTGCCCCAATGGATCTCCATTTGCAATGGTTGCAGTTCCCATAATAACTCTATGGAAGCTAAATGGGGCAGTGTGTGTGTGCTGCCCAGCGACTGTGTAACATCTTGAAAGGTGAGCAAATCAATGCACCATCATCAGCTTAAATCTGTCAAATATCACCATTTTTAAGTCAGTGGACTCAAAAGAGGTAATTGGTATTTCAATGGAATTTGTATGGAGTTGTGAATGAGAACTTTATGAAGATTAATATTTGTTAAATGGGTGAGATATATGGTAGGACTCAACATACACATATGGAGGAACCACCCCTGCCTTCCTGTCTTGTAAATATTGCTGGTTTAAACTCATTTAGAACTACTAAACTGATTAAATAATTATTTTAGTAATACCCCAGAGGGTTTGATATTGTAGCTCACAGAGAAAAAAAAAAACATCAAATGATTAAATTCAAGGTTGAGTGTGCTACAGTGAGTGGCATGCTTTGACCCTGTCCTCTAAAACCTTTCAAAGACATAATGACTAAACGGATAAATTGCAGAAAAAGACCCAACTTTAATTCAAGGGTATGACTATTTATGGGTTATGACTAAATCATAAGAAATAATAGGAATCACAACCATTTAAATACATACCCTGGCTGCAAATCACGTGTAACTGATGACTGCCCTCAGTTTAAATAAGAAAGGGCCTAGCTCACTATAAGGGTTCTGCGTGAAACCTTTTCTGAAAGTGGAGTCCTCTGTTTTACTGTTCTATATAGAACGTGAAAGTGTTCAAGTAGTGTTGCAGTGGACTAAACTGAGCGCTTGAAAAAACAGCTGACTCAGCAACTCAGTTTGAGGTTTCTCACGTGTTTATTAAATTCTTTCACTGAAAAGCGGAGAGTTTTCACTACAAAGCGGAGAGTTTTCACTACACTTCATGTATGTTCTCTTTTCAAATTAGCAAACTGATGATGACAAAAACATGTTGAAACTTTAAGTTCGAAACAGACATTGTACCTGTTCAGAGTCCATGATGCTAGTCAAAAGTGGTAACTTGGAGCGCCAGTAAACCAAGCAATTTTTCAGTTGCAATTTTATTCTATTTATGTGATACTTAAGCAAGGAATAACATACTATGTGGTTTTAGGACAATAAAATGTGCCAAAGTAGTGTGATATTGGCCAACTTGCCCGAGTTGGCAATGATTACAATGTTTTATTTTTTAATGAACAAGATACTTCACATTTTAATGGTTTATAGGAAGATTTAATGTTGTGGAACACATGCAAGACAATTTACTTCCCATTATCATTTATGTTAAACTGTCATTCTCTCATCAGCATCTCCTTTTTTTGCGTCTATCTTAAAAAACACAGCTTGTCATTTTACTGAGAAAGTGGAAAACATAACCTCCTCTGTCGTGAAGAGTTTCTCTGAAGACTGTTAGAAAGCGCTGAACCCTGCACCTCCTCCTAGGAATGTTAAATAAACTTCATTTATTGCGAAACGTTTTTCTTTGTTAACAACAAAACTTTTTTAAAATCCATTTTTAGTCTTAGATTGTGTGGAGGGTCTGCCGTATGCATCCCTGTGTAGGAGCTGTTACTACAGAAATGATAATGTATTAGAATGAGTGCATTAATATAAACCTTTCAATCATTCAAGTTACAGCCAGAGCTACTGTCCGAGCCATGCGATGATACAGAATAATGCATACCTTCTGACTCATTTTCTACAGATTCGAGAATTCAACTGTGCTGTGGCATAACTTAATATACTAAATAAGTTTAGTAGACTTCAATAAAAAAAATCTAAATTTGTGCGTAATGTGCGTAATTGCTGCTTCCCCATTTTTAAAATAAAATGCTTCGGCATTCAAACACTTCAAACTAGCCAAAATTAATCACTAAAAGTTACACATTAAAAGGTAACTGCTGTTGCTATTCAATGTGATAGTTGCTTATCCAGAACTTTGTGAGTAAGGAATGTACCTGGATGTACCTGGACCTGTACAAATTTTAGTTGCATAGTCCTGCCTTACAGTGCTAGATAGAATATTTTTTCTAAAGCCAAAGGCAAGTGAGCCTTATGCATGTTTATGCATAATTCCAAATGTTATAGACCATGACCAGTTCCTTTTCTCTCTACACTTTCCTCACACTCCAGAATGGGCTATATGACATGGGCTATATGAAATATATGTAACCTGGCCTTTCTGTGTTTGAGGTTTACCAGGGATATCTTCTTGTGAAGTCTCTGAGGTCACGCTGCTCTAATCTTCTCTGTACCGTAAACCTTGACATCTTTTCTGACATCCTAGATAGTTTTTCCTGCCTAGACGTATTTTAGTCTTTACCTCACCAGTGCATTCTTCCTTTTTTATTTATTTTTTTTTAAACAGTATCAAATAGTTCATTTTTGACATATCCAAACTTATTCTGCTTTTCCTGATGGTCTCTTTTACTGGTGCTGCCACTTCTCTGTTCTCATGCTGAAAAACACCAAATCAAACAAACTCCACATTCAAATTACACAGCCGGAATCAAATCTAGACCTTTGGTTAGCCTGGCTGTGCATGAACTAATGATACAATGACAGAGCTGGGCCAAGAAAACAACTCAGCAGCCAGATACCACATGATTGTTGATTTACAGATAAACCAATGCAGGACTATATATAGACAAAAACGTTGTACGCAGTGTACATCAGTACAAAGTGCAATGCCAAAACACCAGAAATGATTTCACTGTCAATTTACCGACAGACTGCACTGTAAGTATGATTTCACTTAATAAAAACTTTTTTTGTGTGTATTCTTTTCCTTTGGTGACACTTTCTACAGAGCCCATATTCATAAATCATTCAAATGTGCTTAGAATTCTTTGTAACTTAGCAATATATCCTCATATTTCCTTTCCCATAAAGCTTTAATAATCTGCTAATAAGTACTCCCTTGATAACAATCATCTTGGCACTATTCATTATAATGACATGTGGTGTACTGCACAAGCTTTATAGCTTTTGAATAATTATAAAGTGACTGTAATATTTATTAATAATTATAAAAACACTATAGCACTCGTCATTACATTCTTCAAGTGATACAAGTCATTATTCAAGTACATAAAATGCTTACAAGGAATCATTTTCAACTTACGAGGAACTAAGAGCACAGTTATAGTGATTTATAAATCTGGGCTTCATAGAAAGTGCAACCGTTTTTTCCTTCTCCAACTAGAAAGCATTACAACTGACAGAACAAGCAGACAAGATAGACAAGTTTCAGTCTATGTCTCTGTAAGACCCACAGCCACTTGAAATGGTCAGCATGGAATTTTCCATTCAAAACAGTTCGTGACAAGAGAGAAAAAGCAAAAACACTTAATGAATGACAGAATGCATACAGGTTTTGGGAGACCTGCAAAGGCCCTGCTAAGGACCTGAGCACCTTCATGTAATTCGGCTTCACAATACTAATTCAGGTCCAGTGGAAAATTCCCACTCTGGTTAAGGTCACCTGTTCACAAGCATCAGACCACTAGCCACTTGCCCCACCCCCTTTTCCTCTGGTTTTATGGGGAAGGGAGACTGGAGATAGCTGGGTTGTCACCCTGGTAGCCCATACGGTCTTATTTAGACGTGTTCATCCAAGCTGTTATCATGTAATTCCTAGAAATATCATTCTATAATGGATTAGTGGTGTGGAGAAAAGAGGTATGCAAGGATCACCTGGTCAGCATGGTTTCAAAAAGAAGAGTACATGGTCTACACTGCATTCTTTCAGCTTTCTGAATAACCTCATGCTATTTTAGCCATTCTAAAATAATTTAATAGATGGGATTAAAATGCAAAGTAGTGAACTGTTATGCTGAAAATTTTTGGGCCTGGACATCATTTCAAATTACAGCCGTTTGAAGCACAAATACGCAGAAAGTTATAAACTAAGGATATGCACAGTCGTTTGGGCTAGTGTAGAAGAAAGCAGCAGATATTTGCTATACACTACTACACCTGCCGTTAAATACACTGATAAGCCACAACATTAAAACCCCTGACAGGTGAAGTGAATAATATTGATTACAGTGTCACCTGTCAAGGGGTGGGATATATTAGGCAGCAATTGAACAGTCAGTCCTCGAAGTTGATGGTGAAGCAGGAAAAATGGGTAAGCGTAAGGATCTGAGCGACTTTGACAAGGGCTAAATTGTGATGGCTAGACGACTGGGTCAGAGCATATCCAAAACGACAGGTCTTGTGGGGTGTTCCTGATATGCAGTGGTTAGTACCTATCAAAAGTGGTTCAAGGAAGGACAACCAGTGAACTGGTGACCGGGTCATGGGTGAACAAGGCTCAGTGATGCACATGTGGAGCGAAGGTTAGCCCACCTGGTATGATCCCACAGAAGAGATACAGTAGCACAAATTGCTGAAAAAGTTAATGCTGGCAATGATAGAAAGTTGTCAGAACACACAGTACATTGCAGCTTGCCGCATATGTAGGTCAAAGTGCCCATGCTGATCCCTACCCACCACGAAAGTGCCTACTGCTTTTTTTTTACATCATGTCGATGGCGGATGTGCGTTGCTTACCTGGGGAAGAGATGGCACCAGGATGCACTATGGGAAGAAGGCGAGCCGGTGGAGGAAGTGTGATGCTCTGGGCAATGTTTTGCTGGGAAACCTTGGGTCCGGGCATTTATGTGGATGTTACTTTGACACGTACCACCTACCTAAACATTGCTGCAGGCCAAGTACACCCCTTTGTGGCAACAGCAGTGGTCTCTTTCAGCAGGATAATGCTTCCTGCCACACTGCAAAAATTGCTCAGAAATAGTTTGAGGAACATGACAAAGATTTCAAGGTGTTGATTTGGCCTCCAAATTCCCCAAATTCAGTCAAACTATATTTCAATCTGATCAAGCATCTGTAGGACGTGCTGGACAAACAAGTCCGATCCATGGAGCCCCCACCTCATAACGTACAGGACTTGAAGGATCTGCTGCTAAAGTCTTGGTACCAGATACCACAGCACACCTTTCAGAGGTCTTCTGGAGTCCATGCCTCGACAGGTCAGAGCTGTTTTGGTGGCACAAAGGGGACCTACACAATATTCGGCATGTGGTTTTAATGTTATGGCTGATCGGCGTATGCTATTTTTAAACTCTTTTGCATGAAGCTCGGCTCTTCATTATCATAATGCAAATGCAAAAATAAGGCAACTCATCAAAACTGGACATTTGAAGACTGGCAACACATCACCTGGTCTTTCATCAACTTCTGCTGTCCTGCTGTCCAGGTTCCTGGCTGACAGGATTTGAACTTGATGTGGTATTTTGCTGTTGTGCATTTTTAGATGCTTCTCTGCTCACCACAGTTGTAAAGAGTGGGTATTTAAATTACTAAAGACTTCCTGTCAGCTTGAACCACTTTGGCCATTCGTCTCTGACCTCTCTCTTCAACAAGGTGTTTCCACCCACAGAACTGCTGCTCAATGAATGTTTGTTGTTTTGGTTTTTTGCACCATTCTGTGTAAACTCTAAAGTTAAAGTCAAACTCCCAGGAGATCAGCAGTTTCTGAAATACTCAACCCAGTCCGTCTGGCACCAAACAACCACGCCACGGTCATGACATCACATTTTGATGTGTGATGTGAACTTTATCTGACCTGTATAGGACTGGTACAGGTGTTCCTAATAAAGTGGATGGTGAGTGTACTTATAGATTTCACTACAAATGCATTTCTTGCCACGTGATGTGCTTGTGTGGGTGTTTCATTTGTTTTGTTAGACATTTTCTGATTTCACATGTGTAAATGACAAATCAACTGCCTGAATCACATTTAGTAGTCACTGAGCTTTTTGTTCTTATTTATTATGAATAAAACGACTCAATACTTGGCGAAAGTATCCACGTATATATATGCTATAGTACATCTACGAAATTGCGTGTTAAGAAATATGAGTAGACTTATTAAATCTTCTATTTAAGGCTACTTTGTTGTGTCTGAGTTAAAAGGAGGTCCTGAAAAATGGGAAAGTTTGCACAATTTTGGGCCAAAGTGGGTTTAAAAAGAACTTTGTGTCAGCAAATTTCAAATGTCACACACTCTGTAGCACCACACACGTCAGTGTAGGTGGGTTCATTTCTGACCATGAGAATAGCAACAGGACAAAAACAGGAAAAAAAAAAAAAACCCAACACTTATGTTTTCCCTGCAAAAATAGACCATATTACAGATGGAGAAAAAGCAAAGGGCCTGTCACAAAACCGCATACTTTTTTTTTTTGAAGAGTTTGTTCATTTATAACTTGTCCTACCTGTGTCCCTAGACAGGCCACCATCATGTGCGTGAGCAGTTTGGCAGCAAACATGGGGAATCTGGAGCATAGCACATGAGATATGATGGCCAAGGCAAAACCTGTGAAAGGAGACACAACACATTTCCAACAGAGCAGATTTGTAATCTTTGTAACTAAAGAGAGAGGTTAACGAAACACAGTGCACAGAGGGCAAGTCTTGACTTGCCAGGCTTATTTTAGTGCAACTAAAGACTTAATCAGATTTGGACCTGAGATGCAGATGAAGCCTGCAGCGTAGAAAGCCTCGTTGTATGAAGACAGAGTGTCGATCTCAGCGTACGCTGTGTAGATGGACAGATGTGAACAGGCACACTCCACAAAGTTCTCGCCGTCATCTACCACTCGACAGAACTGACCATCAGACAGCCAGCTGAACAAGAGAAACCAATAAAATAAATGTCAAGCAGCTTTACACTGAATATGCATGATTTTTATGACCAAATGATTGTCTAAAAAACAAATGTCCCCACAAGGAGAGGAATACCTGAGAGATTTGGCCTTGTGGGGACATTTAGCTGCCACTCACTAGGAAAACTGCCTTTTTACAAAACATTTTAAAAATAAATAAATAAATAAATAAATAAATAAAGAGTCAAAGGGTTTCTTTTTGGTTACTCAGGTTCGGGTTCGAGACAGATTTAGGTGTAGCATAGCATTCATTAAATTCATTAATATTTATGTCAGTAGAAGGTTCTCACAATGACTACATTTACATGCACAATAATTTCCATTCAAGGTCTATATTCAGGTTTCACCCGTATTCCAAATATGATGTTTATATGCGTACAGGCATCGGGATATTCCTGTATACATGGTTGTTGTAAGTATGTCTGCGTTGCCATTCCTAAATACCGAGCCTACAGATAAGCATCAGTTAGCACCCATAATGCCTTGTGGACTAAACATGCGCATATATTCTCCTTTCAGTGGATTTTCTGAATAAGGTGTTTACATGCAACCAATGACCAATTAAAACAGGGATATTCCAGGGATGGAAATCATAATTTGGGGAATCAGAATATTGTCTTAATCTGAATTGGGCAATCAGATTGCGGCGTCTACGTGACTCAGTACTAATCAGAATTCTGCCAAATTCCGATTCGGACTATTGATGTACATGTAAATGTAGTCAAAGATGATAAGACAGATGTGTGTGTGGGTGTAGAGTTAGGTAAACCACCTCTCTGCTGCCTGGTTCCACAGAAGGCACAGAGATTGCCGGGGTTTCACGCGGCGATCTGGTGTGTGTATGCGGTACACCACCTCTTTACCGTCTTCTAAAGGTCTGGACCCCCGGCCCTGTAGACTAACAGAGAATACCTGCACGCGTGCACAAACACACACACACACACACACACACACACACACAAGAAAAACATTCATAAATAACAAACTGGCTAAGTTTATTTCTATCACAGAATACCAGGAATATACAAACATCTTCTTCTGGGAAACTGCAGTGTTGACAAACTGGAATCGTCCTTTAATATTTAACACGTGTAAATTACTATTACAGCATGCACAGAGAAGGGAATAGCCATGACTCAAACGACTGACTGCTAACAGACAGACTGAACAACACTGCCACCATCTGGACAGTGGCTAAAGCCAATCAAATGGGGTTTCCTCATTATGTTTTGATTGATCTCTATTATATATTTCATTGGTCAAGTTTCTTATATAACTGAAATATTCTTAATTACAGTTGCAATTTTCCTATTTAAAATGTATGTTTAAGAATCATTATGTTTTAATGCAAGCTTTTAAATCGTCACAATAAAAGAACCTGAAAAATGGGGTTTTAAAAACTTTTTAAATTTTAATTTAAACACTATGTTTAGCGTTTCATAAAACTGAACCTTATTTTTTCATCCTTTCCCCTTTTATTATTATCATTGGTAATGGTAGTCTTCTTTTTCTGATTATTATTATTATTATTATTATTATTATTATTATTATTATTATGACTGAGTTATTATTTTACTGAGTATACTGGGTATACTTAAACACACAGTAGAAAATACCTACATTTTTGCACTTAAATTAAAACCAGAAACCCCTACCTGAAATATAAATAGGATCTGATAAAACCTTCCTTACATAAACATGAAACATGAACTTCTGCAGGAAGTATAAAAAAAATGTCATGAATCAATGAATTACTAATAAACATCTATCTCAGAACCAAACAAATCAGTTGCTAGTAGCAAACATTTGGAGATTTTAAAACGTACCAAACCCATCTCATGCACTGAATATGTAATCACTGAATACAATTTGCCTGCTGATTTGAAAAAGAAACACATTTGGCTTTGCTTACCTTGTTGTTCAGAGCGCTGGCTTTTGTGTTAGTGAGGAACCAGTGCTCAGTGTGGTACTCAATGAAATGTATTTTGTGGCAGGCAAAGGGAGACATGCCACCCCCAGGCAGTACTGGGACCTCCAGCAGGGCATCGGGTAGGGTGAAGGTATCGCCATCCGTGCCCGTAAAGGTGTGTGCGTTGATGTCTGTGGGATACCAGTGGTACGCTGTGATAGTGAAGTAAGGACACGTGTCCAAGGTCTTTCCTCTGTAGAAATGGTATAGAGGAATCAAAGTTAACCCTTATATTCTGTGTGGGTCAAAAGGACTGATTTTAAAAGTGGAACAATACAATTGTGTGTAGGGTGGTGTGTGGGGGTGGGCAGGTCTAATGTACTGGCCTGCGTCAGTTCACATCCCAAGGCAAGTTCCTTCATCAAATGATATAAGCTGATCGCTTGTAGTTACATCATAACAGTATATTTCTACCATGTTTGGTGTCACATATATTTATCACATATTTCATGGTGAACAATTCAGGAAATAACATTCACACAATATGACCATGTGTATATGTGGTGTTCTCTCTCTCTCTCTCTCTCTCCCTCTCACACACACACACACAAACCTCTGACAAGCAACTATACAGGCTGCTGCTTGCGTGTTTAATATGACACTCTGTTAGCTAGCAGAGGACTTTTTCTAACAATACGAATAATATTTAAATAAAGGCCCATGAGACCAGTGAACCAAATATTGAAACGCCAAGTATTACAGACTGAGAGATTTAAACTAGATACTTGTTTGATGTTATGAAGTGGACTCAGATAATTCAGTTACACGACTGAATATTTGTTTATTAAAATTAACACACGTATTTAACCTTCAGCTGAACCTATCCCCTCAATGGTTTCATGTTTGACAGGGGAAAACTTAATTTGCATAACACAGCAGAGATTTTTTGCCCTGCAGGTGCTTGGCTCGATTTCATTAATGACCATAAAACATCATTTAGAAATCATAAACATGAAACAACAGCCATCAGGAGGATTACCAAGCATGTGGGTGGTTTAGCCTGTGTTAGATTTCCATGTATCTCAGGAATCTCAGATTATGTCTTTCAGATCTTCCGTCATGCCTTTCAGCCTGTTCTACAATTACTTCTATTAACTTTTAGTTCTGTGCTTAGAAAGTGTGGTTCTCCTCAGAGCGTTTCAGATCGATCTGGGGAGCCTAAATGAACACACACTAACACATGCATGCTCAAATAGACATCCTGAGATACATGGAAATCTTCCATGTATCTCATGGTGATTCCTGAGATACATGGAAATCTAACAGCCCATTTCCATGAATTTTATTTGTATTGCTAATAAATGAAACTAATATACAATACAATACAATACGCAAAAGTGAAGAACAGGACCTACAAACAATACAGGTGGATCCATGGCCAATTGATGTACAGAATATGAGCGTTAAACATACAGTATTTTAACATATTAAGTGCACAGTACATTACCTGAAATGCTAACTAGGCATCAAGCTAGTCATGGTCAGTTAGCATTATATGTGATCACATTAACGTATCCCCAGCATAACAGCCATATTAGGATTAATCTGGGAGGCTGGTTTATAAAATTGAGCACTTGTATGCAAAATCTCCCATTTGTTAAAGTAGCGTAGAGTAGTGTACTAGTTCCAGCAAGTCAAAATCATGCGACAACAGATTTGAAACTTTTACCTCTGTCCATCGGTGCTGCATGGAGCGTCACTAATCAGTGAGAAGGCAAAACGCTCGGCTACTGTGGCCAAATGGCTCAGGCCTCGTGTGTCTGTGCGGCTCGGTTTGGCAAGGGCACAGAGGAGGTCATAGGTCAAAGCCCGGCTGCTGTCTTTCAGGGGAGTCTGTTCGGCTTCACTCAAAATCTAGATGTAGCATGAGACATCATGATCATTCAGAGGACAGATTCTAAACATCTAACCAATCATATCATCTTTATATAAATGATCATTTCCTCCAGCATGATCTGCGCTGATCAGATGATTCACCATCATATTTTTTCTTAATCAGTCTCTGCCTTTACACAGAGTGTACGTGTACCACAAGTACAGTGGTGGTAGAACTTTCTATATTTCTAAAACATAAAACATTATCAGATTTTCGAAAAACATCATCAGCTTTCCACACAAGTCCTTTCCACAAAAACTGATGATGTTTTAGGTCATATATATGCCGAAATATGGAAAATTCTAAAGGTTTCACAAACTTTCAAGCACCATTGTAGTTCCCAAGTCCAACAAGTCTGAGTTGCTGTAGCCTTCTATCATCAATATCAAGTGCTGTCTAATACTGAAGCCATTAACCCAGCCACACAGCATCTGCAGACTTACTGAGGACACCATCTACATCTCCACCACCCTACATACTGTATGACTCTAACTCTGAGAATCAAATAATTTAACTCTTTATAATCTAAGCATTAATTCTCTGTTTTTCACCAGTTTACTTATTATACCAATGTATAAAATGACTAAGGCCTTAGCTTATCCTCCACCTGACACTGGATGATACACCGGTGATTTCAGAATCAAATTATTCAGAGGAGATTCAGAACCTTGTGGAATAACAATCCTCCAAACACCAGACCAAGAGCTCATCATTATATCAGGAAGTCCAGACAGGATGAGTGTTGAACTTGGACTCAATTTTATGAATACCTAAGGCTTGACTTGGGTTTATGACACTCCTACTTTGACTTGCACTGTTTAAGTAAGTACATAATGTCAGTTTAAATCATTGTTTCTTCTACATTTATATAACATGAATCAAACACACTACTATGAACTACTGCATTTCATTAAGGTAGCTAAAGCAATTTAAATGTAATTATTAATGGTGGCAACGTCCTCTCTCTCATTTCACACAATGCTTTCAACCCATGGTATGAACTCAACTTGGGTAGCAACTTGGGGCTTCAACATGCATTTCAGGTCTAAGTGACTTGACTAAAACAGTGTTCTTTATTGATGGTATTGTTGAGCAAGTGTCCTGCAAGTTCTGGGGTGTCCACATTTTAGAAAACCTCTCATGGGTTGCCTACACCAACTCCCTTGTTAAGAAGGCTACAGCAGCATCACTGAAAACACAATTTTGTCCCAGCTTCACAGTGTGGAAACCATCTATAACAACTGCTACTTATATAAACCCACACGCTAATCCTCACCTTCCCCACTGCATCCAGCACGGCGGTCATTTGTTCGTGTGTCGTGTCTATGCTGACTTTATTAATAAGCCCCTCCAGTACACGGTTGATCAGTGTCTCATCCAGAGGTTGATGGAGCTGTTCCAGCAGTGCCCACACGGCCTGAGCTTCAGTGTCCGAAACCAGAGTCACATTTGCCATCCCATACACTGGGTGAATCCGGGCACCTCCAGTGGCATCAGAGAGAATTACGCGAAAGCGCTTGGGTGTGGGGTTTGACGAGCCGATGCTGGGCGTGAGTGTGATGTCCAAACCAGCACTCTGCTGGCCAATATCGAATGTAAGCTCACCACTGGCCATGATGAAATCTGCATCAGCCACAGCAGGCCAGATCAGAGTTGGACCAATGGACTCAGCCTTTGGCAACTCCTGTGGAGAATCAAATGTGTAAACCATTGTTTTTTTCAAAGTAACCAAAAAGCATAAGTAGAAAGAAGCCATTTTTGTCATTTCTTCAGTTCAGCTGGATAAAATCTAAATAATAATAATAATAAAAAAGCTTTGGCAAGACATTCAGTTACCACCCTTGGACTTCCGTTATACATAAATATGTTTTCAGGAAAGTGTGTCAAAATACTTGTTTGTGATATTTGCACATATAGATACGTATTTTATATGAGAAAATATAGTAAACAGAAATGAAGATTTTAAGCCATTGAACAGCAGATGGTCTGAGAAGCTCTTTATTATTCAGACAGCACAATATCTGACTGAAAGAGCAGCCAAATGAATCCTTCCTCTGATAAACTGTTAAACCTTATTTAAAAAAAGAATGCTTGATGGATTGGCTTCAGGGATAGAAAAAGTGCATTTGATTTCTAATTTCAAAGTACAAAAGAAAGCTGAATTAACTTATGTAGAATGGAGAACAAATCTAAAAAGGAAGAAAGAGAGAAGTGAGAGAGTGTGAGAAGTAATCTGATACATCACTCTGTCTACAGCTTGTCAAATTCAGTGTTCCAGCAGAACTGTACAACCATATATTTGGCCTTGGTAAGGGTGAAGGGTGAAGGGTTAAGACATAAGATGCCTAATTTTAGTCCAAGGTCATAGTTTGTGTCACATGCTTAACCCTAGTCATAAGGTCCATAAGGTCATATTGTAAAACCTGAAGTAGATTCTCACTCTAAGCAAATTCAAATTTGTGTGTGTGCGTGTATGTGTGTGTGTGTAAAAGCCCATGGGCACCAAAGAGAGTTATTACCACCTCTTCATCAGCAGTGTATATGTTTGTACATGAATATAATATCCATGTATTATATCCCACAATGTGTTTGTGTGTGTGTCACTGCACCTCACCTGCAAATGGTACTTCACAGATAAAGCTGATGCCACAATGCCCTCCCTGTAGACCTGCAGAGTGACTCTGCTTGCTCGGAGCGTGGCCACAGGCAGCCGGGAGCCCACAGCAAAATACACCAGTCCCCGTGGGTCATCACTTTCCAGCATGGTGATGTTAGCGAAGCGAGCACTCTGATTAATCACAGCACCATCTCCTACTTCATAGATCTCCACCAGGAACCACACCTGGAACTCGGGCTCCTGCAAACAGTAAAAATACATGGATTAGCACACCTATTTTTTATGTCATTATGCCATCCTTCTAGTTCGATCCTTTGAACCATGTGTAGACTTTAAATAGTACATTAATCCTGATTGTTTTAATTATTAATTATTTGAATCATTTGACAGACCTTGTATGAATTTTAAAGTATAACACCAGACAAGGCACGAGTAGAGTTTAGGTCTCACAGAAACAAGCCACACTGAAAAGCTGACAATTGTCTAGAAATAGTTACAACACTGGTATGACACTCTAGCAATTGTGCTAAAGGGCTGTTCTAGCTAGAGGAACTGAGTTGGAAGAGAAAACTCTAATGCTAGCATTACATGCGGCAGAAGAAATTAAGAGGCATCAAAGAAAATGAATGCACGAGAGAGAAGGAGTTAGATGACTGGACGGCTAGTTTGTCAGACAGCCCCGTCCTGCATTTGTACCTGGTCTGGTCGGACCTCCAGTTGGAGGAGACAGAGAACCTGTCCTCTCCTGCACAGCACCCTGCCCGAGGTCTGCTGCAGCTGTTGTGTCAGATTAATCCCCTGACTGAGCAATTCTGGAGCTGTGAGGCTGAATGTTGCCCTCCAGGACACGAAAACATCCTCAAATGCTCTGTCAAACACACAAGCCCGGTGTTAATCCTGTCCAGCAGTGTGAACTGTGGTCAACAACATTAACAGTATGTATGCTACGATAAAACGTAACGCAGACTAAGAGACGAAGAAGCGGAAGACGTTTACCTGTTTTCCTGCCTCTGAAGGAAGAGTATGGCTGTCCTGTTGTCTGAGTCTTCATCCAGAACCTGGCCTGTCTGAGAACTCAAAGTGAAGCCCACAATTCCGTTGTGAAGATCACTCCCTGAGAGAAATACATAATAAAAAGAAACAGTCATCATACAAAACCGATCAGGCATTGACTTAGACTAGTACAGTTTGTATTTTTAATTTTTTTACAATCATTCCCATTTCATACACTATACCTTCTATTGAAACTATAGTATGTTCGCCTTGTGGGTTGATTTTTTAAGAAAAATAACGCATTTACCTAGAATAATGATTTTGGCAAAGAAAGTGATGCCACTCTCATCCGGTGAGCTGACGATCTGTGCTCCCCCTTCTGGTTCACTGAGGTAGACATAAAAGACCTCCTGCCCCTCCGGCTCCTGGTCGTCTAGAATAAAGAGGCTGACCTCAGCCTCTGTTTGCCCCTCCGACAGAGTGACCATCTGTGACTCAAGTGTAAAGTCGTCCCCTTCCCTTGCCCATGTCCCATTGTGTTCCTGAAGGAATGGAGCCCCATGCAGCACCGGAGAAACAAGACCACCATCATAAACTCGAACTCGGGCACTTACCACCCCTGTCTGTCCTGCTGTCCTGCGTACTCTTAGGACAACTTTCTGAGCTGGCGCCCCCTCCAGCCTGTCTTCAGAAGTGCGGCTCATCGCTGGGCCAATACTTAAAAATCCAAATCCAGTGATGGCATCATTGTCGAGAATGGTAATAGCAGAAATACTGTTTTCAGCTACAATACGTGGACGAGCACTAAAAGAAGTATAGCCTGCACTGATTACGCGAACGTCGGTCAAGTTCACATAAAATGTCTCATTAGGTTCCATTCGTGAGTCATCTAGAATGGAGATGTTGATGGCGGCAGCTGTTTGGCGGCCTTCAAAGAGTAGCTGCCCATCGTGCACTGGGGTAAAATCTTCACCAGGAAGGGCACTACCTGGCCAGGTCTTGTAGTAGAGCTGGGTGCGGTTGGTGCGGAAGCCGTAGAGGCGTTGGACGTAGATAGTGATGGTGTGCACGTCTTCTGTAATATCCAGCTTCCGAGAGTCAGGATGGAACTGATACAGTCCTAGTGACTCCACCTCTGCCACAGTGTAACCAGGTCTGAGCAATCACAGGAACACAAAATGTAAACATTGTAACAGTGTCATCATATATTATGGCACCCACTAGTTCCTGATAAGTATTATATAATATGGTGAGAATATATATGAGGAATACTTGATGGAATTCAAAATGATTTCTTTCAAAAACTTCTAAGCGTCATTTTATCAAATATATTAATGTAAAAACAAAGGAAATTCTCATATACAAGAATCATTTGAGCTCAGACTCAATAAATACGGTATAAAACAGACAACAAAAATAAAAATATAACTACATGAATTTAAAAGGACATATGGAGCAGGTATTACCTGAATCTGGCTCCTCCTGGTGACATGGACTCTATAGTGGTCAGGTGAACTGCATGTGTAACAGGCACAGACATATTATACTCAGCTATAAAAGATATGGTTTTGCTCCTCTGGCCATGAGAGAGGATCACAGTGCCTACAGACAAAACACAAAACACAAACACGCCATTAAGCAAGACTTGGACAAGTGACACCTGCAGGATCTATACACTATATCCACAATATACAGTATATCAATTTACATAATTTAAGCTTTGGCACTAATGTCACAGTTTTCTTAAAATTTTATTTTATCAGTCTCCACAGTGTGAATATCTCTTGTCCTGTGTGTCTGAGTTTGACGATTACTAACCTGAGCTGGGAGTGATTTCTCCGGGCTGGTACCCTGATGGAGTCTGTCCAGGAGGGAATCCAGCTCTCCACTGCACAGTCACATCTCCATAGAGACCCATCCTGTTGATTAACGCATCACATCGGCCGCTCCTGACATCAGATACCTGCAGGTCCAAGGAGGCAAAGCCCACCTGGAAAGACGGTGATTAATTTACTGCAAAGAATTGTGATAATGATGTGATTCTACAAGACTTTTCTGAAAATATTTGAGTTTTAGAAGAACCAATTATACATATACATATATATATATATACACACACACACACCCATGCACTGACACACACACACACACACACACACACACACACACATATATATATATATATATATATATATATATATATATATATATATATATAATCTTCTCACGGTGTATGTGTAACTATAGTGCCCTCTTGTGGCAATTTGCTTGCATTTTTGCATTGTATCTGAATGATAAATATGGAATATGGAGACTGACTTCAGGATTGGCAGCCTCTTCAGGCACAGACACAGTGACGATCCTTGCATCCAGCTGCACACGGGGAGGAGATGCAAGCAAAGGTCCTATCAGACTCACATTCATCAGCTGCACTGTGATGTTAAAACCTGTTACAAAGAAAACCTGAAAAGAAGAATAGGATGTTAACAGTAAATGTACATTTGTCTTCAACTTCCCCGTTCATAAGTAATATAAGTCATTTCAGTCACCGTGGCTAACACAAACAACACAACAGCGTGTTCACAGAAGCATCTACTACTTCCACTATCATTAGTGAAGTACAAAGCAGTTACTTCCTGGATTCAATCCTGTACAATTATTCATGCAGTTATCTAATCAGCCAATCATGTGGCAGCAGCACAATGCATAAAATCATGCAGATACAGGTCAAGAGCTTCAAATGTTCATCAAACATCAGAATGTTGAAAAATGTGAACTCGGTGACTTTAACCATGACATGGTTGTTGGTGATAGATGAGCTGGTGTGAATATTACTGAAAATAACTTTGTAACATCCACTTTGTGGCTGTTCTGGTAGCAGAAATGGCTTATTGATTAGAGAGTTCAGAGGAATATGGCCAGACTGCTTCGAACTGACAGGAAGGTAATTCAATCACTCTTTACAACCACAGTGAGCAGAAAAGCATCTCAAAATGCACAACATGTTGAACCTTGAGCAGAAGACCACATCAGGGTCCACTCCTGACAGTGAAGAACAGGAATCTGAGGCTACAGTGGGCACATACTCACCAAAACTGGACAGTTGAAAATTACAAAAACACTGCCTTAACTTTTTCCAATCTTTACATCGCACTCTTCTTTGAAAGCTACACTTTTAATCTATTTGATTTTTCTATTTGATCGATTTGAGTCACTAACATTCTCGTTACAGTCTAGTTACATCTGTTATCTTTTGTACCATTATAATAACATTTTCTCCAAAGAAATTGTGTAAAATTTGCATTTAATTGGAACGCATGCACATTAAAATAACACCATCCAAATATGTGCATAACAAACCTGTGTGCTAATTGGCACGGCGATACTGGCAGACTTCTCATCATCCTTCACCACGATGCTCCCAGTAGATCTGTCCTCAGTGAAGCTCTGGCCAGGAGTGGGATAACTGATCTGGTATCCGACACTGACGCTGCCAAACGTCCCAGCCAGCCTGCTAATGTTCAGCGCCAAGTACCTGCTGCGGTTAGTGTCATTCACAAGTAGCTTCTGGTGCTCACTGAAAAGGGCAAACACTCCGTGTGGCTCATCGTTGGCACGGACCCGGAGGCGGACACTGCTGCGGTTGGTATCAAGTTCAGCACCACCCTCCACCGAGCTCAGATGAACTGTGTAGACCTCCTCCAGCTCGGGCACAGGGTCAGGTAGCAGGGTAAGGACGAGCTCTGCTAGCCGCTGACCGGCCAGAATGGTAGCTGATCCATGGAGGGTGAGAAAGTCACCCGCTGAGTCTGTGTCACTGAGGATCTCCCAGAATACCTGAGGAAAAGTGATAGGGCTGGGTGTAATGAACAATTTTCCTACTGTTTATTATAACATATTCCATAAAGTCAATTAAATGTTAGTTATCTATGTCATACTGAAACTTTCTGTAAGTGGTATTTCTTATTACAGACACTATTGGTCAAGGTAACTGGACTTATACGGTCATATAATCTTTTAAATGGGTCACTGCTAATACAATGACCTGCTACTAATAACTTCTTACATGAAATATCTACTGTAACGCTATAATAATGTCCTTGGTATGATGCAATACAAAGGGGATGAGATCGATTATTCAAAAAGAGTTGTGTGAGTGTGCGTTGTCCTTACAGTGATATTTCCCATGACTCCTTCTCTGCGCATGATAAGGAGGGAGATGTTCAGGGGACCTTCATGGTCTGCAGGTTCACTATAAATACGCTCTCTCAGATCCTGTTCGGTGAACTGCACTATGCCGTTCGGGTCACCAAACTTTGAAATCTGCCACACACACACACATACACACACACACACACACACAAAAGAACAAGAATTCATTATGTAGAGTGCTAAATGAAGTGTGATCTCTGTACGAAAAAAAAAAAAAGATTTTGATTGCGATTAGCTGAAGGCAGATCATCAAGAAAGGGAAGCATTTTTACAAACTTTCATAGATTTTTAAAATTTAATTTACCCTCTTGTTGGATTAGTGGAGTGGCAACATGTCTTGTTCAAAATACAATAATAAGTCATGGATGAAAGATAATGTTTAAAGACAATCAGACAGAAGTATGTGTTTATTCTTCATGTGAAAATGTGAAATGTGACTGTGAAACAAAAAATAATAATATTACATTGTTGTGTCTTATGTGTGTTAGACGGAATGAAGAAGCCTTTATTTTTCACATATACACTACAGCACATTGAAATCCGTTTCTTTGCATATCCCAGCTTGTTAGGAAGAAGGGGTCAGAGCGCAGGGTCAGCCATGTTACACTGCGCCTGGAGCAGAGAGGGTTAAGGCCAGTGCTTAAGGACCCAACAGTGGCAGATTGGCAGTACTGGGGCTTAAACACCTGACCTTCTGATCAGTAACTCAGTTATCTTTGAACAATAAATAAATAAATATTTGCTATTCAGTCATGTTAATTAACTTTCTGTAGCTGAATCTTTACAAATTTGACTTGAATACCCACGCTCTCACGTTTTGAGATAATTTCTACGAGCAACAAACAGATTAAATAATATTTCATTCTAACAATAACATTATGAAATATATTAATACTGTGCACTGTCAGCAGTGTAACAATAACATACCCGCAGTGTGACAGAGCCTGCTCTGGGGTCAACATCCATGTCTCCAAACAGGTGGCTGAGTCTAATTAAAAATGTTTCTTCCACTTCTACCTCATCATGGGGCAGAATCTGGAGCTCGATGCTACGCGTTCCCCCTTCTCCATCTCTGAAATGGAACGATCCGTTCACCGGTTCACCAAAATCTGTGTTTACAGATGGCAATACTTCATTTGTGTTGGGTCCTAGAATGTTCCATGTTATCTGAGAGAGAACCATAATATTTCACAATTAGCATTACTGTCTGAATCAGTTTCCGGTATATTATTCAAGTCATATAGAGCAATTTATTATCATTTTAATGACTAAATGAATTCTTCTTATTACTGATTATATAAAATACTGCTAATATTGTTAAACCATTTTTCATTTAAACAGTTTTACTCAGGAAAACCCAAAATAGGCCATCATAAGCTCTGCAATTTCTGCAGAATATGCATATTATGCATTATGATGGAGGAATTGTTGATATTCAAATACAGTTGTGGTTATACTGCTGAAAATATTGCCTATCCAGCAAGTTGCATAATTAGAGCTTTAAATCAGTCAGTATATTTCCTACATAAAGATAACACTGTGGAATCCAACACTCAGCTTCCCCTCTTATTAACTTGACAGGTCATCTATCTATTCTCGGTCAGCTGTCCAATCCCTGACCCCCATTATCCCATTGCTGAATGAATAAAGCAATGGAAACATCAAATGGAAAGTTTTCAAAAATCATTTCCACATATGTGGAATACTTGTGAAGTGTGCACGTTATGTGGTCATTATCTAAATGCTGCTCACCGTGGCATCACCCACCACCCCTCCGAAGCGCTCCAGAACGAGGCTGAGCCTCAGTGTTCTGTCAGGGTTGGGGATCGAGATCACACTTTGATTGATGAATCGGACCATTCCGCTGGGTGAGTCGCTTTTAGCAATGGTAATCTGAGCGATGAGTCGGGTGCCCAGTATTGCTCCTCCTGAGGCCGCGGTGAGCTGGATTTCAAACACCTCATTATATTCCCTGTGAAAAGTTATGGGAATAACTTTATTTCATCTGATTTCATTTGTGTTATCATTCAAATAAAATATGAGGTATCACAACCTTAATTTAATGAACAGGATATACAGATTTTAAGTCCAACACAATATATCAAAAATATTTCACAAGGTTAAATCTAAAAACACATTGAAGGGTCCAAACCTCACTCACCTGTCCAGATCATCCACTATGGAGAGATTAATGTGGCTGACATTCTGGCCATGTGTGAAGGTTATAGTGCCATTAAGTAGGATGTAATCTGAGCCAGACTGTGCAGTCAAGCTTCTGGTTATGTACTCGATGCTGACCTGCCCGTATGTACCCACTCTCCTCAGGACAGGGATAGAGAAAGTGCCGACATCCTCCTCAACTAAAACCAATAATAAAGAAAACATATAATATCAACAGGATATCATATCATATCATATCATATTTTTAATCTTATAGCTAAAAACTTGACTTTATCTTGATTTTATCCAACATTGTATTGCAATTTAGCAGTGTGCATTAAAAAATCAAACATTAAATACTTGTTTTAAAGTGGGAAAACTCATTTCCCTGAGACTCAAGAAAACCCTGGCAACCTCAGAGGTGAACTGAACAAATGAATGTGTGGTGGTCTGGAAAAACCTGTCTGATGTTGCTGTGAATTCTGCCAAACAGGAAAAAGATGGCTATAACTATAGTCCTGCAAAGAACACACTGAGTAAGGAGCTGGTTTAAGATATGCAGCAGTAAATACAGTCAGTTTGCCTATAGATGGTTAAAACCATACTAGGTATGTGTGATTTCCTCACATGCCAGGTTTTGATCAAGTTGTTGGACAGTCATGTCAGACAGACATAATGAAATGGACGTACTGTAAGTCCAATCGAGATCAATTCAGATTATAATCAGATACTGGTTGTCTGGGATGCTCTGTAGTAAAAGCGGAATCCATCCATCTATCCATCCATCTTGCATCTAGCCTGGAGCCTATCCCATGGGACTCGGAGCACGAGGCGGGGGACACCCTGGATGCCGTGCCAATCCATTGTAGGGCACAACCACACACACACACACTCACACACCACGGACAATTTGGAAATGCCAGTCTACAACGTATGTCTCTGGACTGGGGTGGAAACGGGAGTATCCGGATGAAACCCCTGAAGCACGGGGAGAACAGGCAAACTCCACACACACAGGGCGGAGGTGGGAATCAAACCCCCAACCCTTTAAGTGTGAGTAACCTGGAGGTTACTTTGCTTCAGATACATGGGAACAAGAAACAGATTTTATTTAAAGATTTGCTTAAAATCTGTAGTTTTTGGAGCTATATATAGCAGAAAATGTCCAATTTTCAAAATGTGGAGGCTTTTCCCAGGCCACCACATACAGTATATAAACTGAAAATACTAATTGCATTCCTGTATATCTACTGATTTATTATACTTGTAAAATTATGCAACTGATTTAAGCATGACTATGCATTTAAACTGAAGCAAGTGAGTAAAGTAAGTGCGTACCAGTGATGTTAATGTAGGAAGGGTCAAACTCCAGGATGCCTTCGACATTGTCATTCTTCTGGATGACAATCATGATTGAGGAGATATTGCCTATTGCTGGAGGCTGGTCTATTTGGAGACCGTGTTCTCTTATGGTAAAGTTGAGTGTACTAATTACAGGGAACAGAATGAGAAAAAAAAAACCAACACAACGATCATACACAATAGACAGTTGACTCTTTTAAATATCTAAAGAAAACAACCATGTCTGAAGATCCATTGTGTTGTGTTGATCTTCATGTTTTCATGCTTTCTGTGTTTTTGAGCACTACCTGTATATTTCACACATGCCATGCTGTACTGAAGTGACACCAACGTTTTTGTTACTCTACCTGTCATTGAGGAGTTGCACCTGGGTGATGTTAACGTAGAAGTTCTCAGGTCCCTCTGCTAGTAAATCATCCACAATCTTCAGCGTAATGACTCTGGAGCTGTGGCCTGGGCTGAACAGTAGTCTGCCTGATGCCTGCTCGAAGTCCAGCCCACTCATTGCAGTCTGGCCCTCTGTGTGGTAACTCACCCACACACTACCCAGCAGCCCCATGGAGCGCACCACTGTGATGTTCACCTGGAGGAACAAAACCACAGACATTAGAAACCTTGGATCAGATCGTAACATTATGCCAAAAATAAGGCATAAATTTGCAGTGCACAATATATTTTCAATATTTTCATGAGTATCTGTGTAGGTAACCTGGTGTAGTGTGGCACCATTGTTAAAAGGGATTGGGATAAAATGGACACATTATTAATCTGAATGGTTTGATTGATATCTCATTAAGAATATAGCTTTTTAAAAATCTGTTTGTATTTGACCCATTCATTGTATTAGTTGATCATTTAGTATAAAGCTCTATGTTTCCATAGACCTCCATGTCATCCTATACACAAGCCTATTCATTTATTTGAATCTCTCCTGATGCTGGAACAGATATCAGAAGTTAAGGGGTGTATTTTATTAGAACTATATACACTGATAGTATAACCGCAATGTTATTCAGCTTTGTTATGTGGAATAAGACAATATGTTACAATAAATTTGCCAGAGAATCATAGGATGTAACTCTACTGTCACTCTTGTTGTTCCAGTTCACCGTCATATACAGTGGTTGTATGTTAGAAAATCACTGGATAAAAAAGGTAACTCACTGATCTGTCATCTTCTGTTACGCTCAGTGCGGACTGGGAGAAGGAGAAGAGGCCATAAGGCAGGTCACTGGCTGCCATGGTGACGGTGGCATGCTGTCGACTGAGGCTGATGTCTGCACCGGGAGTTAGTGAGGTGAGACTCAGCTCATATAGACGCTTTTCCTCTGGAATATCATCATCCACAGCCTGGAAGAGAAAAGAAGACAACAAAAAATTAGAAGGACACACATATATGTAGCACCTGGCTTACATTTTCTGGATGTGCTTTTGTAATTAATCTGGAATGTAGCGTTTCCATATTACACATGAGAATATAAATTAAATATTACAACTCTGAGCTTTTGGTTCTCTTACCATCAGCTGAATGGTTGCTGCAGACTGGCGATCTCTCATGATAACTTTCCCAGAGTTCTCCACAAACTCATTGGCGATGGCTGGTGTAATGTTCCAGTATATCTCAATCTCACCAAAAATGCCTGGCCCTCTGACAAGACTATACCACACACACACACACACACTCACCACCTTATTCAACAGTTAACAGAAATGACAACAACAACAACAAAAATATTGGGTGGTGAAGTTGTACCTGATAAAAGCTGTGCCATTGTACATTCCCTGAGGTTCTCCGATAAGTACATTCCTGGAAGAGTCAGCAATGCCAATGATGCCCAGAGCTCCACGGTCAGCCCTAATCACAATTGTGGCCAGGTCTAATGGAGCAAACATGAAAGTCAACAAGCACTAATAGATTTTTCAAGGTCCACAAGTCATGATTTCTGCAAGATCTCTGACACTTCAGCACTCATCTGAGGGGCTTCATCAGCTCTGAGAAGCTTTCAAGATTATGAAAGAAATGCATTTATGCTGATTTACAACTACTAGAAATGGCAGAGAATAGTCTAAACACTCACTTCTTGTGGGGTCAATGACAGCCTCATTCCTGGCAGAGAGAAGCTGGATTGTGAATTTCTCTTCACCCTCCAGCACTGCATCAGCCAAAGCCTGGATCACCACAGACTTTCTCGACTCACTCTGGACAGAATAAGAAAACAAGATGATGATGATGATGATTATTATTATTATTATTATAGTATATAGTATATTATTATACAACATAATATAGTAAAAAGTAAAACATTAGTAAAATACAACAATAATCTATTAAATCAGCAAAATCTAGAATTCATACAGTTAATTAATTAAATATAATTAATAGAATTTCCAATAATATTGGCTAATTGAAGTCATAAATCATAAATCATGCTAAACTGTGGTGCTAAATCCAAACATAGAATCTAAATAAATATTTTGAGCTCCATATTAAATTTGCTAATAGAGTATGCCTGAATTTCCTCTAGTAGGGAGTCCCAAAACACACCCCATTAAACACAAGAGTCCCATTATGAGGTTGTAGATCATCTCTCCCCTGCTGCTCCAGGAGCCAGATGAGATAGACCGTTCCCTCTCCACCCAAACTTCGCACCACTGTCAGATTCGCCAAGGATGCAGGGTCACCAGGAAACTGGGGCTCAGAAACAGTAATCTGGATAATAAGAACATATTTTTAAGGCATATAAGGCATAAGGCATGTGCAGAGAGCATAGAGGAATGTTGTTATAGAGAAGTATTATTATTTCATATGTACTGTTAGTTCCTGGAAGCCAAAGCGACCCAGAGGTGAATCATTGGCGGGGATGTTGACCAGAACAGAAGTGTCGGTTCCCAGTCTGGCTCCTCCTATCACGTGAGTGAGTTTGACGAGAAAGGTTTCCATAGGCTCCACAACAGTGTCGTCAATAATAGTGATCTCAATAATGGCACTTGCCTACAAAGACAGTAGAGATGTAAAAATATAGTACAATTTCTTATTTCATACACTACAAAATAAACACCCATGAATACATAGCATGTTGATTAGAGATTTGTTGACTGCTTTCATTTATGCATAATCAGAGGTCATATTTAAACTGTAGATTCAAATATACACCTGTCCATCTTGAAATGTGAGGTTGCCTGATGACGGGGTGAAGTCGTCAATAGTGGCGATGACTGCTTGAGCTTCCCAGTACAACACAAGCCGACCAGTTCTACCAGCAAGCCTCACGACTTGTAGAAAAAGCACATTACCAGGTGGAGGAACCTCAAAGGCAAACAGTAATCCAGAAGCATCCTGAAAATAAAGATGTTCTCCATGATTAATGAACAAAGCACCCAGCTGCCCAATCTCTTATAAATGCATCAATTATGTTCGTGTAAATAGAAGATGGTCAATGAATAAACATCACACCTTTGACACATTGAACTGAAGGACTCCTCTGGGGTCGTCATTTTCTTGAATTGTGATCTCAGCAATCTCCATTCCGGGCCTCTTGATTCTGGCCTGGCTGGCTCCGCTCTGATCTCCCATCAACTCCACACCAGTGATGTTCACCAAAAATGTCTCAGCCAATTCTGGAATATCATCCTGTGATGATACACAAGCACCCGCATAATCAGGCAGAAGAATCATCTGACTTCAAAATCATGAGGCGTCAATGGCTCAGAATTAATACACCAGTCATTCTACCACAGCATGTGATCGTTTGCCAGGAGACACAATCAAGTCCTCTCAGTCCAAACAAAACTCATGAAGCTTGAAGTAAATGAGGATAAAATATTCAACAATCACAGCAATTTGCAGAAGGGAGAGATATTTTTCAGGAAATAAAAAAAAAGCAAAAGATTTCAGTGGTTTTGATGATCACCGTGGCCTGAAAAGCCAGGTTTTCTGTTTAACAACTTAAACCAACAGCTTTGGTTACAGCTCAGCATAGATGGCCTGAGTCATCTAAAAATGTTAATCTAATGTTAACAATGAATGAAAACTAGTAATGATGAATTTATTTGGAACATGGCTTTACTTATTAAAGAATCCCTGAATGTATAAATTAAGCCATTAAAATATATTATACCACAGTGCTTTTGAATGCTCACTTCTGATTGTTCGGAAGGTGTTCATTCACTCTTTATAACAGGGCTTTATAACAGTCAGAGGCAGAACTGTTTTGTAGGTGCTCCAGCATGGGAAAATCGTCAGCACAGAAGTCTTTCCAATCTACAGGATCTTAATAACGTATGTTAATTTTTTTTTTGTCTACACAGTAAAATCCCTAGTGTTGCATTAACACCCAGAGCGTTTATTTGAGTCCAATGGACTTATATATACACTGTAGGATGTAAATTCAACACTGTGGGTATTAAATCAACTCTGGTGATTTTGCTGTGTATAAACATCAAGTAGAGGAAACATAGAGAGGCTGTGATATATAGGATAACTTGTTTTGTGGATGTTACAGAACATTAACTGTAACTATAAATGGACAAAAAAGCACACCCTGTCACTATATAAATCAAATATTTTCATTGTTTGGAAATTGCTCTGGTATAAGAGGAATAAAACACTTTCAGGCATAATGTTATATACTGTAAATTATAAAATATACTGTATGGTGGTAAATATACTGTAACTCTGCTTTGCATCGAGTTCCATCACACCACTACATTGTTGTTTATTTTCCTATAACATCATGCCCCATAGTGTTTTATTCATTATTTAAATAATAATTTTTTACAATATTTTTAATGCATAGAAAATGACCTACAAACATGTCTGTACTTATCCTTATAAAGAATACAAGATGTGTGATATGCAAATTCTTACAGTATGTGTAAACCTAAGATCCCAAATAAAGAGCCCTAATATGAGTGTTCTACTTTGAGGAAGTCTAAGAAGATAGTACATAGTAAAACATTTTGTTTGGTTGCATGGAAACAGCACTGAACTAATTACCGGTAAGATGGTGATGGTTACAAGGGCAACAGTTGCATTCTCCATCATGATGATGCTAGCCTGTTTGGCAATGTAGTCCTGACCCTCACTGGCTTGACTAACCAGCGGCAATGAGAGTACAGGTCTGGTTGTATAGTGGACCACCACATTTCCAGACGCTCCCTGATCTCTCACAATGCTCAATGTGATATTGCTTGGGCTTTCTAAAAGTGGAAAGATTAAAGAGAAATCTGAACGTCTGAGCTCAAGTGTAAAATAAATGATGAGGTTGTGCAAAATAATATAATAATTGTTATATTATTTTCCTTAATTTGAATGCCATATATGCACAGATCTGTGCAAGCTATTTGCATATTTCTTAGCATAGTAATGGCAGAAATTGAGAGACACGACTCTTTGCGGTACACCACTATAATGTGAGTCTAGGCTATTATATGTGCCGAGGCGCCCTTAATTATATTAGTTTGGCCAAAATATGTTCTGAGGTGATTTACTTGGAGGCTCGCTTGTGATGAAATACTGGGAGTCTAGGTGCCATCCAATCACTCCGTATGGAGAGCCGTTAGCCTTGATGGTGACCATGGCTCTAGCACGTTGTGTGTCAATCACAGCTCTCACGGATGGATCCACAACACCAACTGTTGTGACATCTGTTAGCATGATAGCCACTTTCTCTGCTAGTTCTGGAATACTGTCAGCTAATACAGTCAGTGAGATGGTGGCTACAGTCTGACTTTCTGAAAATGTCACCTAGGAACACAAAAAAAAAAGAGTGAACTACAATTGCCATTAGCCTGTGAAGAGAATTATTAAAGTTAGAATTTATTGCCTGTTGAAGCAACCCTTGTGAATGTGAACTTGGCGCCATTACAATGCCTTTTGAAATGGGCCACGAGTCACACAAATCATATCAGGATATATTGCTCTTGATACTGGCCCACTGATTATTTTCATACCAGAACGACAGCTATCATTTGTTTTCAGCTCCTTCTTTATAAAATCTCACCACTCCTAATGTTGGGAAAATGTCCTCCAGGCTTCCATTGGCTGCCCAGCGCACAGTGAGTCTCCCAAAAGTCCCTTTCCTCCTCTCCAAACTCAAAGAGAACGGGTTATCAATTTCCAACTCATCCACCTCCAGGGAGAGAGAGTTCTGGCCGCAAACACAAAAACGGGTGAAATGCTTAACAGCTTAAAGATGGTCAGACTCTTTATGCAGCAGGCTACAAATATCTGATACTTAGGGTCTGGTTAACCGTATATACAGTATGTTACCATCTGAAGAAAATGTATGGTATCAAAACAAAAAAAAAAGAAGCAAAGTTATAGATAGTTTCATGGGCAATATTGTCAATCAGCTAAACCAGACTTGCCATAGTATTATACTTTATACCATAGTCAGAGGTACGTAGTAATGTGCTACATTTACTTCATTACATTTACTTGAGTAACTTTTTGAAAAAAAGATTTAAGATTAGATTTAACTGGCCATACTCTTACTCAAGTTCATTTTTAATCACAGAAATGTCCTTTTACTTCACTACATTCACGCTCTCTACACACTTTCTCTTCTGTTCTTTTGTTCTCTGTTGTCTTGTTTAAATGCAGATGCTGACAAGTTTGTCTTGTTAACATTTTGTGAAAACAAAGCCAGTCAACCATTTTTTATTTATTTTGCGGTCTGTGTGAGATTTTTGTTGAAAATGACAGGTTCTGTGTTATTGTACCCATCACAGGACTGGGATATGCTGCTTCATCTTGAACCCAGGTTTTATATCATATAAACAGAACAGACAGACTTTCAAGGAGAAGTGTGACTTACGTTAGCTTACTATTACTTAGCTCTCCATGTAATCTGAGATTCAGGATTTTCCCTTCGTTTTAATCAGATCCGAAGTAACAATGACTTGCTACTTGAGTAGTCTTCTCATTCAATACTTTATTATTCTTACTCAAGCAATGATTAACATTATTACTTTAACTGTCAGTTGAGTAATTATTTTTATACGTACTTGAGTAAAATGTTTGTCTTCTCTATGCTGTGCTCTATGCTATGCTATGCACTTATACATATAGTACATAAATAGAGAAACAATAAGTACAATATTTTAATATGCATTTTTAGTGAATGTAAATTATACACACTTCCATTTAGACAACCACAACCCACTCATACAGGGCTCCTTAAGGTTTTTTTTGGGTTTTTTTTGCATGGTTATGGGTTCTAGTCTTCGTAATAGGTCCTATTTGAAGCTTTTGAAAGTGAAACACTCTGTTCTAGGGTTCTACATATGACATTTATATAGTGATGAGAGAAAATGTGAAATTTTGACATTTTGTACAATATAATATATGTACTGAAAACTATAGGCTGAAAAACTCAATTTTGGCCAAAACCATTTTTTTTTTCTTCCATGTTTAGCTGTTGGCCAGAATTTAACCACAGTGACAGCCAATAGGTTTTCTCAGCCTGCCACACATATATGGTTTTCCCCTGTGGAACAAACTGAAAAATGCCTTTTTCTTTAAGAGTATATTATTGCATGAATTATACCATATGTGTATTATTGACAGCATATTTGCATGAAGTTGTGATCCCCAAATTATTATTTTTAGCCTTAGCCTCTAAGTCAGTATGCATTGTTTGATCACAATATGTAATACCTGGGCAAAACCAATAATGCCATAGGCATCATCATTAGCTGGAATAATCACAGTGACTTGGGCACGAAAGCCAATCTCAGCACCTCCTTTAGGGTTCTTGAGGCTCACACGGAAACGTTCTTCCACTTCTGGAGTATCGTCATTGATTATGTTCACAGCTATCTCTAATTCACTCACTCCAGGCTGGAAGAAGAGCTCAGCAGAACTAAATGGGAACAAAACAAACTAATTTCTTATAGTGACAAAACAAACCAGAAACATGCACAGATAATAATGCATATAAGCTAAGAACTAAGGGTTGCATAGATTTGAAGAATCATCGACTAGACAGCGTGAAAAAATTTGCCAGACACAGCAGTGGAAATAGCATCCTTCCTCCAGGACTGATCTAAGGAGGGCTCTGTTGATGAGCCATGCTGCACGCTCTCAGTTTCAGAGTCAACAATTTCAGCTGAGCCACTAGCTCGTCCACAAGAATGCATTTCAAGAATTGGTATGTCCTTAAATAGTGTAATATCATACACAGTAGGGATGTAACTGAATATACAGTAAATACATTATTTGCTATGAACAGTTAATGTGCTCTAAACAGATACAAATACAGATACTATTATTATTATTATTCTGCCACAACAGCTTGTTCACAGTGCATCTGGTTGAGATTAGAGGTGAGCATCGTGACTCGCATCCCGCATACTGCAACATACAGTATGAACTAGGTCGGATATGAACTCGAGTGATGTAGCTGAGGTTGAGGAATTCTAAGAACAGGAAGTCACACACCATGCTGACAGTGCTGGCAATTCTACCTGTGTTTTTCTCCCCAGTGTTGACAGGGCTATAGTGTTAGGGTTCATATTTAATAAATACTACTACTACTACTAATACTACTACTACTACTAATAATAATAATAATAAACCCTTCTGATTTAGGCCACACCCTCTTCGGGTTAAATCCAAGATATAGATACAGATTTTTATTGCACTGATTTATTTATTCAGCAGCTGTTGTTTTATCAGAATTTAACTGCACTAATGAAATTAGCAATGTCCTGAATCAGTTTTTGCTTTAACTGCATAACAGATGACTACTCGACTGCTTTTTTGAAATATTGGTCAACTAGTCAAAATGTCAACACAGAAAAGATAATAATGTTTACCATATTGAAAGGATATATCTCATTATCAATGCATGCGTCATGCTGTTGTTATAACACAGTAGTAATAGCGAAGCAGATACTTAATGTACTTTACCGGGGGATGAAGTCAGACTGGTTGGACACTGAGATCAATTCATATATGACAGAGTCTGATCCTTCTTTAGCTATGATCAGACTCTTTGTCACATTAAAGGACAGGATGGACTGATAGAGGAACTGCTGAGCTGGTGAGGACTTTAGGACTTTAGTGAACTGGATCAGTTCAGGTTTCCACATGTACAGTGCTGAGTCGTTTGTTCCAGCCAGCAAGAGATGCGCTAAGAAATAAATACGCTATTAGTATGCTGTATAACTTTTTAAGATTGCTCATTTCTACTAATCCAATATGCCATATGACAACATGTAAAGCAAAAGTGATAAAATATATTAACATACATATGCCTGATGGAGGAGTGAAAGCATGGACTGAAGAAAGGCCTGGGAATGGAATGGACTGTGCTGGCTGAAAGGTTTGCTGAGAACTCCATAAAAACACCTCGCATGTGGGATTTGGGCCTTTGACAAAAAAAAAAAAAAAAAAAGAAGCACATTTTAAGTCATACATACTCAGGCTGGAAGTGAAAGTGGAGCTGTATTATTTAAGTGTAACACACACATGCACACCCATTTGCCTCTATAGTGTAGCTGTGGTTCAGACTAGGGCTGCAAAGACACTGCTACCCCTGTGTAAAATTATAACGCTCTCGATTGGCTGCGGTCTTAGAAACAAGCCTGGCTGAGAATCAGCCATTTACTATGCTTAAGATCTGTTCTGGTGCCTCACTATAGTTCTGTGTAACCCAGTTCTAAATATGCATTGGAGCCTACAAGTCTGGTGTTTCCTTAGAACACAGTGCATGTTTAGTTTGTACACCATCACTCAAATTTCAAACAGAGAGAGTTCAGCTGCTAAACAATGCATAGCCTACACTTAACCTTGTTAGTTCTGAGTTCAATCGTCCATTAAATTACACAGCAGTTTCTTCTCCTAACATTTCAATACAAAATTACCTTCTGTAACAACTAGCAGGAACGTCTCCCCTCCCGACTGTATGGACTCCACTTGTTTGACTTTGGCACTGATTACTAGAGGCTGGGGGTTTTGAAAGCTGCCGTTAATCCACTGGTAGAGGAGGCAGCCGGATGAATTTCTGCCTCTGCACGCCACTAAATGCTGGATGTTCCTGTTTGCTCGGGTAAAGGGAAAGAGTGAGGTGATGTCCTGAATTTCTAACGTGTGATGAAGGGAGAGAGAGTTTCCAGTCCACACAAATACCTAACAAAGAAAAGATTTGCACGTTGTCATTTCTATTTAAAGAGTGGATCTTATTTTTATTTTAGTAAGCTAAACAATATTTTTTCTAAATAGCAAAACCCACTGCTTCCTGTTCTTTGAGTTTTATGGATGACTTGTATATTCGAATATATTAAAAATTTGTGACTAAATAAGATATAAATATCAGTTACTGCACTAACACACGTAATTCTCCATTACTCTCGGTTATTTTTTTTTGTTGTTAATTAGAGAAATGGAACCAAGGCACATGTTTGGAAAAGTATTTTAGTGTTCTTACACTTTTAATTAAATTTTTTTTAAATCAGTGACATAAAACAGAACACCGGCAACATACATGGAACGTTTCATACAATATGCCTATAACACCGGGCCCCACAAAATGAAAATTTATGAAAACCGCCTTCAAAAAACAAAAAACAAAGTAAAAATAATGACAGTTTTGCTCATTTTTATCAATAAACTAGGGCTCACTGGCTTTATAGAATTTGCTTGGCAAAATAATATGCCCAAAACATTATGCACATGCCCTTCTGCACATCTGTAATAAGCCTACCATTGGTGAATAATGTAATATAACATAAAGGAAGGCAGAACGTTCCCTAACCTGATTCAGTGCAATGAAATAATCCAAAGTCTGGACAGAGAAATGTTTAACATCACGGCTTCCCACAGCCCTGGTATGCTCCTGGAAAAGAAAGAGAACCAGGAAAAGTAGTGTATATATATATATATATATATATATATATATATATATATATAGTTGAAACTATAGCTATATATATATAGCTATAACTATATCTATATAGTTTAAAAAGGAATGAGGCATCATGTGTCAGGATGGAGGGAGAGCTATTGTTGTTGCATGGTAGCAAGTGAACACACAAACAGCCACACCAGTGGACTCACTAGAGTAAGATTGAGGTCTGGTTGGAGGCGGAATATGCTGACATTGGCAGCAGGAGACTTCGTGGTGTCTTCATGGGCCACTGCCACATAGGTGGTACCATTTACTGTAAAACCCACACAAGAGCCTGGACTCTGCACACTCACATTCTGTAACAGCAAAACAGACAGTAGCATTCACTTTCCTCATGTCTCTTTAAACATTTACACCATCCATATTTACTTTCAGTCAAAGTAAAATAAAAGATTTGGGCCTAATTTCTCAGTAGTGCTGATGAATTAAGCTCATTACATCTTTTAGACAGTGCACATCTCAAATTATATATGATCTTTGACTTAAAAAGAAACAGTCAAACTCCTGTTCGTTTCAAATCGTGTTCTAATTAGTTGTTATGGGCTACAAGTCACACACCTGAATGGACACAAATACTCCTTGCCACCTGTAGAGGGTGACCAGGTCATGCATGAGCATCAAGATCAGAGAGGAATCTCCATTAAAGACAGAACACCATCCTAAAGGCCAGGTGTCTCTGAAGCGCTGATACACAGCTAGCTGTGAATAATCACCCCCTGTCAAATCAGTGCAAACTTTATTTGAATACAAACTTTCAGTGTTTATTTTTCTAAGTATATCAGAATGTAATACATATTCATTACAGTAGTTTTGTGGCCAGAATTTAAACTGTGGTGCAACATATGCTTTAAGAAAGCAAGTAGATGTTAAAATAATGATCTTACTCATGCCAAAGGCTGTGTCTGAGTTTGTCTCAAATTCCACACTGACTGCAGAATCCAGACCATTACTGCGAGCCACTGTCAAATACACAGTCCCAACAGTCTCTTCAACTGTTAAAGAGCTCAGAGTCCTAAACACACACACACACACACACACACACACACACACACACACACACACAAACACAATGGCACAAGATAAATAAACTAGTACATACAACAAAATTTAACTCAAGGGGAGTGTGTGTGTGTGTGTGTGTGTTTGTGTGTGTGTATGTGTGTGTGTGTGTGTGTGTGTGTACCTGTTGCTAGATGGAAATATTCTGAAAAGCCCCAGTGGAGCCTGGTTCTGTAACACAGTAATAAATGTCTCTACAGGTTCTCCCAGTCGTGCTCCTCCAGTAGGATTGAACAGAGACACTTTGAAGGTTTCATTCATTTCTGGTTCAGCATCTAGAACTGCCCAGATCTCCAGAGTCTAGAACCAATGACATAATTCATTTAAAACACAAGCTAAGGAATAAGATGTAAGAATAATATAATGAAATCATATAATGTGTCAAAAAAAGACAAAAAATAGTTTTTTGGCCAAAATGGGTTTTTTCTTACTACTAGCATAACTTGACACCTCAACTTCATAGAAATAATACATTTATCAATATTTCAACAAATTGAAGTGAAAATATTTTTATTTGTTATTTGATCTTGCCTAGGCTGTCTTCCTACAAAATCATGCCTCAATGGGTCAGAGCTGTTTTGGCAGCACAAGGGGGAACCACACAATATTAGGCAGGTGGTTTTAATGTTATGTTTGACATGTGTATATATACAGGGTGTCCCAAAAGTCTCCATCACACATAGAGGAAATGTTAGGAAAATGTCTTCCAAAATTTTTCATACTTAGTTTAGGTGTAAAATCTGGGACCACCCTCCCTCCCCTACTGCGGATCTTGCTCAGCCTCCCTGCTTGACTGAGGACGCCGCTCAGCCTCCATGTTCAGCTGAGGATGTTGCTGTTCAGCTGAGGACTCCATCTCCGGGTTAGGCTGAGTGCTCCGCTTTGCTTTCCTACTCTGCCTCGGACGTCACTACGCCAGGCTCCTCTTTGGATGTCGCTCCACTTTCCTACTCCACTGAGGACGTCACTCAGTTGTCCTGCTCAGATGAAGACGTTGCTCTGCCTTCCTGCTCCGCTGAGGATGTCACTCCATTGCTCTGCTTCACACCGCATGTTGCTCCCCTTTCCTGCTTCACAGAGGACATCGCTCCCCCCTCATGCTTCACGGAGGGCGTCACTCCCTCCTTTGATCTCATGGAGAACTTCGTGTAGAGGATTGCTTCCCCCTCTAGCTCCGTGGTTCATGTTTGTGGTTCACCCTCTTGGGAGCTACCTTGAGTTTTGTTCCCCTCGCTGGCTGCGTGTTGGCAATCTCTCTGTGCCCAAGCCAGGCCAGGGAGATCATCTCTCTGTGGTACGGAAGAGACTGTCAAGCATCTGTACTCCAGGAAACACGGCAAGCATCCTCATTTCCTCGTTATGGCCCTGCGAGAGATGACACTCAGGGGAACTTTGACTTCTGGTCTGGGTATCCAATACCCCCTCTCAAACTTTTTCTGTGCTTCAGGAGCCACGCGTTAAGGGGTGGGGGTCTGTTATGAATCTCCGGAAGGAAATAGGGACCATTCAGTTCCCAGCAGCCACTGCACCTCTGCATCAGAGTCACATGACCATTTACACCTGAGTCTCATTAACAAGCACCTCTGTGCATTTAAGTCACAGTTTGTACAGCACTTGGGGTCTGGCTTTCGATGTCACGTTATGCTCTCCTGTGTCCTAAGTATTGGTTTATGTTTATTTTCCTGGTTCACGTATGCTTAGTGTCTTTTGTATTTGGTTTGAACTTTCATCAATCTTTGAATCTGCAAGTGCATCCGCGTCCGTCTCCGCATTTGTGACAATATATATATGTAATTTATTTATTTATACACACACACAGCTGTTCTACTAACCTTAAATCTAACCCCATCTTCCAGAACGACAAAGCCCTCAGAGGGTGTGAGGTCTTCAGTGTACAGGGTTCCATTAGCATCAATAATAGAGAACTGCACGGTCACGGTCCCAAATGTCCCCTGTGGTGGATTTCGTACAATGATCAGAGTAGCCACACTCTGGCCCAGACCTGACACTGAGGTGGGCTCCCGCAACAGGAAGTGCTCACTGTTGTTGAAGGAAATGATTCCGTGGCCATCATCATTGGCTAAGATGGTCACTGTTGCTATTAAAGATGAACAGAAGGAAAATGTTATGAGTTTGGGTTGCACATGAGCATTCAAATACATCGGTTCAACACATTCTACATTCTTCTTCTTAACTTGTGCTAACCAGTAATGTTCTTTCCAAGCTCAAGTCCTGGTGATGGATTTGTTAAAATAAGCTGGAACTTCTCATCTCCTTCTGGAATAGGATCATCCAAGATCACCACCTCTACAAACTTGTACCTCTCTCCAGTCACAAAATGGAGAACCTTTAAAGGAATCATATTTGATTTACTATTCTCTATAAGTCATAACAATTTCACAAAATGCACAATAGACAGTACGAGATGAATTTATATTCATGACTCACTGAAGCTGTAGCATTAAAGTCCAGACCCAACTGAGCCTCTAGATTTTGAGCATAGAAGAAGACAGAGACATTCCCATATGTTCCAGCATCCCGATAAGCCACTAAAGATAACACTCCGATCGTCTCGTTCACTTCAAAACTGTGGAAAAAAACGATACCACGCATGCATTAATCATAACCCATCAACATATCTTATCAAAATATGACATTATTTAATGACCTGTGTTGTGAATTAGTTTAAAAAGGGATGTTCTTACTCTATGCTTTGCCAACTGACGATACCCTGGATTCCATCATTAGCATTAATGCTAATTTCCGCTACCAGACCTTGTGTATCTGTTAACATATTCAGTCCAATAGCAAAATGTTAGACTTCCTTTTGAAATATAGCTCAGTGGCATTTGAATAGAGAATAAACAATATGATTACAGTTATAGATGAAAGGACTTCCAAGAAGACTACAACAAGAAGGAAAGCAGACATTCAGCATTACCTTTTAATCTATAGTGCACCTCTAGTGAAAGTTGAAAACAAGATATACAGAAATGAAAAAAGAAACGGTTGAGATGAAAGTATACAGGTGATTGATGGGGAATGAATAAGTGCATGATTCATTGAAGTATTAAGGATTATGGAATCAGAGATATGACAGAGATTTTCAGTGTACCTAGCTTAGGGGAAGTTGGGAGTGTAGTTATCAGAACAGCGGATGTTATATTGACCAGGAAAAATTCCTTCAACTCAGGGATGTCATCCTGTTTAAAAACAGAGATTGATATTTCAGTACAATAGGAAGAGAAACCACACAATAAATGGTAACACCAAAATTCTTGAATGTTGATTGATCTGTTGATTAATTTTATATAACAGTAGTGCCGACTGCACGGCAAATCACAGGATTTATATTAATGTGCTTATTCTAATATGTTATCATTTTAATAGTAATAACTAATTCACAAGACATGTCTGGCAGACACTCTAAATAATGCAAGACTAGTAAATGGATTTCAAAAAGTGCTGTTATTTAACAAAGAAAAATGCTAAATAAATTGTTGCTATGGTGAAGCTTTGTGTAAGGAGATGTTTATTTAACATGGAAATAATCTGGCTCATCTTATTAACTTCAAGAAAGAGTAAACAAAAGAGAAGCTGGTGATGGAATGACTGCTTATAGCTGCTATTACACAAGTAATAACAGGAACGAACTTGTCTCAGAGACATTTGCATCAGCCATGTTTTTTTATACTTGTGGAAAAAGATACTATAAGATTATTTTGTAGTTATCTACAAAGAAGTAGAATGTTCCCTTTCAAACATTGCGTGAGCTTCACACTGTAGGAAGCACCCTCCTGCATGACCAGCATCTGAAGCTTGTGTAACATCATGCCTATTTATAGGCCTGCCGTGATTAGGTGGCGTGGCAATTAAACGTGTCTCGTGATATAAAACGGAACCTGTGAACCATGCGGCCAGCCTTATTATCTTCAGCAAGACTGCATGTTGGTCGTTTGAATGCTTGCAAAATACTCTTCATTTCCTCCCTATCTTTTTTTTTTTTTTAAAAGAAAAATCTCTTTACTTTTTTGTCCCTTTAAAAAAGAAAAAAAGAGAAAAGAATGAGTGAGAGAGAATCCAGAAAGTGTGTCACTGCCTTGCATCTGTTTCAGCATTGGTGGTGGGGGGGCAGTGATGACATACTTTCTGTATGAAGTATCTGGGGGTGGAGCATGCCACTGCAGCATTCGAAAGGTCTGACTATGCGTATTGTGAGCGCTTTACAGTCAGCCAGCTCCCCTCGTAACTTGCTCTCTTCTCGGCCGAAGGGAGTTGGGTTTCAGAGCCTCGCGGATCTGGACTGGCAGCCAGCCAGCTCAGGTGCTGGGAATCTTGTATGGATCTAGAAGAAGAGCCGGAGATGAGCTCTAGCTCTTGCTCTGTCTTCCGGGTCCGACTCTCTGCCGGATTTTGGAGCTCGCATTGCAATTCCTCCTACCATTATGGAAAGCCAAAACACCCTCTCTGACTCCAAGGAGCCAGAGGGGGGTGCCACTGCACCAAAAATGGAGAGCAGCTCTCAAGCATAAAGAGCTGCTTGAATTGATTACTAGGGCAGTAGAAAAACTTAATCTAGACTGGCCCAGGGAAGAGGAACTGGCTCGTAGCAGGCTGGATGAGCGCTTTCTCCCCAGTGAATATAAATCTCCCTCAAACTGCAGAAAACTCCCCTTTTTTCCAGAAGTGCATGATGAAATATCACACTTCTGGGAAAAACCATACGCTAGCTGTATATATAACCCCGCGATGTTGGATTATTCAGTCATCGTGGGGACCTAACAGCACGGCTATTTAGCTATGCCAAAGGTGGAGGAGGTGCTTGAGAGCTACCTTTCTCCATCATCGACAGGTAATTGGGGGGGGGGGGGGCAGCTTTCCCATCCAAGCCATGCAAGGCCACCTCGGCGTTGGTTAGCAAAGCCTATGCGGCAGCGGGTCTCGCTTGTGGGTCACTGCATACAATGGCAGTGTTGCAGGCCTACCAAGCAGACCTGCTGAGTGAGCTCAATAACAGGGAGGGAATTGGGCCCGAGGCAGTGGCATCGCTTCACTGCGCCATGGATTTGTCTCTCCAGGTCACCAAGCAAATATACATAAGCAAACAGTCATATCTGCCATTCAATGGGGAGCTTGGTTGCAGCAGAGAGGCACCTATGGCTCAACCTCTCAGGGTTGGGGATAAAGATAAGGTCTCCCTACTGGATGCCCCTGTTGAACCTTCTGGCCTGTTTGGCAGCACGGTTAACGCCATTGCCGACCTTCGCACCTTCACAAAGTGCTCTGGTCCCTTGCGACTCCAGGGCATCCATGGATGACTGGTTAATTCTAGCACAATCCAGGGAACTGGCGATTCAACATCGAGATGTTGTTCTCGCCCACATGAGGGGTTTGGGGCACAGGTTGAACCTTAAGAAAAGTATACTTTCTCCAGTGCAGAGGACAACTTTTCACGGGGTTAAATGGGATTCTACTACGACAAGGGCGCTTCTAGTTCTAGCAAGAGTTCACCAAGACCATCTACGTCTGATGCTTTTAGCACCTTATTGGCCAGCTCAAATATGGTTCTTAGAGATAATATCCATAAAGAATGAAAAAGGACAATATCTGAGTTAGAACAGAACAGGAAAAGATTGGACAAGCAGAGGTATAATATCAGGGGTGGACTTAGGTAAGTATATACACTGATGAACAGACCACTGTTAAACCTAACACGGTAAATGTCCTCGTCTTTTTCATTTTGTCCTAAAGGTATGCAAACTTTTACACTTGAATGCAAATTCTAATGTAATGTGTCAAACCAATTTCCACCATTCAATAACTGCAATTTTAATAAAACAAAATGACCACAAAATCGCTCCTGCTCCTGATTAACACTCACATCTATAATTGTGATTGGGATGGACACAGAGGTCTGGCCATCCTGCATGACCACAAAGCTGGAGACATGTTGAAAATCCTGACCAGGTTCTGCCAGAGCCCCTTCAATCAGACTCAGGTCCTGCAGGGAACCTTTCACTGTCTCATAGCTGATGTTCACGGATCCTATAGAGTTAATAGGAAATGTAATCAATTCGAATTCAATTGGCATTCAAAAGACCTTTGTAACAAAAATTGTAACAATTATAAAAACTCAACATTGTCAACACTGGTATGCTTCAAAATGGGTTTTTGTAGTTTTACTTCATTTAGACTATGGGCCAAGTAAAGCAATACTTCATCTATATACTTTGCACTGATAACAATCTTAGTTAGTTAGTTAGAAACAAGCATAATTCTGTTCATGATACTAAGTGACCTGCATTAACTTTCATTAATAGCAAGCCTTTTTAAAATTAATTTCTTTATAAGGATTCACCTGAGGCTCCAAACTCTCTGTTAATGTAAATCCTGAGCTTGGTGTCTTTCTCTTCAGTGGATATGCTGAGAGAGGATGGAGCAATCCTCAGCATGCCGAATGGCTCATCGCTAGCTGCTACACTGACCACTGCCTCACGACCTTCAGCATCCAAAGCTGCCTCACCTGTAGCTGTTACACCTATGAGAGAAAAAACAATGATCAGCTTTGCTGAACATACATAGTTTCTCTGTCTACAGTGTATATAAAAATTCTACACACCCCGGCTAAAATGGCAGATTTTTGCGATGTAAAAAAAACTTAAAGAAGATAAATCATGTCAGAACTTTTTCCACCGTCAATGTGAAATTACAATGTATTAAAATTAAATGATAATCAGAAACATTGTAGGGAAAATAAGAAAAATAAAAAAGTTACAATAACCTGTTTGCATAAGTGTGTACACTCTTTTATAATTGGGTATGTGGCTGTGTACAGAATGAACCAATCCCATTCAATCGCATATTCAAAATTAATTATCATACAGCTGTCATCAATGAAATTATTCTAATTAATCCCAAATAAAAAAGAACAGCTGTTTCTATAGCATTTTCATCACATCTTCTTGGTTTCAACTGATTGCTGAAGCCATGCTCCACAAAGAGCTTACAAAACATGCATGGTATCTCACTTGTTGAAAGGTATCGATCAGGAGAGGGGTATAAAAGAATTTTCCACAACATTACATGTACTATGGAACACTGTAAAGGCCATCATCAACAAGAGGAGCACCACAGTGACATCACCAAGAACAGGACGTCCCTCCAAAATTTATAAAAGGACCAGACAAAAACTTACCAGGGAGGCCGCCAAGAGACCTACGGCAACATTAAAGGAGCTGCAGGAATATCTGACAAGTACTGATTGCTCTCTGCATGTGACAATAATCTCTGGTATTCTTCACATGTCTGGGCTATGGGGTAGGGAGGCTAGATGGAAGCCCTTTCTCACAAAAAACATCCAAGCCCAACTAAATCACCCCAAACCATGTGTCAAAATGTGTTATGGTTTGAAGAGACCATTTCCAAAAGGTTTAATAATTCCATAATTTCAAAAGGTATGTTTGGTTCAAAAAGCACATCACCAAAAGAACACCATACCCACGGTGAAGCATGGTGGTGGCGGCATCATGCTTTAGGGCTGCTTTTCTTCAGTCAGAACTGGGGCTTCAATCAAGGTGAACGAAATCATGAACAGCTACAAATACCAGTCGATTTTAGAGCAAAACCTTCAGTTGTCTGCAAGTCAGCTGAAGATGAAAAGGAATTTCACCTTTCAGCATGACAATGACCCAAAGCATACATCCAAATCAACAAAGGAATGGCTTAAACAAAAGAATATCAGTGTTTTTGAATGATCCATCCAGAGTCCAGACCTGAATCCACATAAAAACCTATGGGGGTGGGGATCTAGAATGTTTTTGCAAGAAAGGGTGGGAAAATATTGCCATGTCAAGATGTGCCATGCTGATAGACCCTTACCCAAAAAGACTGAGTGGTGTAATAAAAATCAAGAGGTGCTTCAACAAAGTATTAGTTTAAGGGTGTGCACACTTATGCAAGTAGGTTATTGTAAATTTTCCTATTTTTCCTATATTCACATTTTTCCCTAAAATGTTTCTGATTGTTTTTCACTTAATTTTTATACATTGTAATTTCACATTGAGGGGGGAAAAGTTCTGACATGATTTATCTTGGCTTTGGGGACTTTAGACTTTTTATATCCACTGTACTATAACTAAGGAAATACTCAAAAAGCAAACAATGACATATTTAATAGTAAATAACTATGAAAGAAATTTAAAAACAACTTATTGAGGATTTAATCTGCTGTGTAACAATTTAGCATCTTACCTTTAGTCCTAATGTTATAGAGGATAACTCTGTACTCCTCTTTTTCTTCAGGAGTGACATCATCCAGTAGCTGTAGCACTATAGTGTCATTCAACACATGCTATAGTGCAGAATAGAATACAGGACAAAACCAACCATTAATAAACCACTAATTAGTGTCCTAAAGGCACTTGGCATGCCTATATATTATATGTTTTTAGCATTTTCTTCTTACCGCAGTGAAGAACAGAACACCAGAGGTTTCCACAAATGTAAGTAAGGTTTGAGGACCTTCGATTCTCCACTCCACAGTGACATTCCCTATTGCAGGAGCTGTCCTTTGCACAAGTAATGGCACTCTCTCACCTGTTATAAAATAAAACATGGATCTAAAGACAGGATTCTTCTAAATGTGCTTTATATGATGTAAATCATTAGTCTCATAATGTCCTGATACATTACATCATAAAGTATATTACTTTAATCTTTATTTTGTTATCACTTACATTATAGCAACTTTAAAAAGTTGTTCCCTTAACAGCCTCTCTTTCTTTCTCCCTTGAAATGAATATTAAAAAGACTAAAAGCATCTTGTCATGTTACTAAGAAAATGCAAAATGCAAAAAAAAAAAAGTTGTCTATACTGAAGACTTTCCCATTGTGGAAGACTTAAAGGAACAGCTTTACAAAACACTGACACTTCAGATTCCAAAAAAGTTCCAAAACAGTTAAATAAATGTCTCCTTACAGAAAACTTAATACTGTCAGTGATTATAGATTCTTTCTTTGTTAAATAACAGCGTATTTAAAATCAATTTACTGTTACGTTTAGATTATGTGGATTATAGTTTTATATAGAAGTCCCTGTGAATGGGTTGATACTAAATAAATGATAACGTATTATGAGTGCATTAACATAAACACACTACTGTCAGAGCTGCTGTTAAAAAAAAAACACCTCCTGACCAATCAGAATCAAGAACTCTGCAGCACTGTGGAATAAGCTACAATATTGAGATCCATAAATATATAATATATCCATGTTCTATCATGTATCTTTTACAACTCGTGTCATTCTTCCAGTGTGCCAGCTGTTACAAAACTCTCTCTTCTCCTCTATAACAGTCACTGGTCATTATGAAGTGCAGAACTGATACTTGTTCATGCACAGGTGAGTTTCAAATACCGATAAATATACTTACAGGAACGGCAAAATTAATAATTTATCAATCCCAAATTAATAGAATGTGCCACATGAGATCAGTGGGCTATTGTATGTATACTGGTATGTTATAGATGTGAAATTCAACCAAACCAATCAAAATGAATGGTACTCACCCTCTTTAACTATGACTGATCGTGATGCTGGGTGGAAGCCCACTAAGCCAGCTGCATGGTCATTGGCAAGAATAAGGATGGTGACAGTATCTGAGCCTGGCAGGATACGACTGCCACCTTCAGTCCTTACTAAACCAATCTGTATGGTTTCATTGTCCTCTGGCTCAGTGTCATCTGTGATGAAGAACTCAATTGTTTTCTTCACATCACCTTTGAGGGGTAGTAACACATGAGATGTAGTGAAAGCAATTCAGAATTTCTCTACAGATGATAACATTAACCTGTTTTAACTCTGACTTCACACTATTGGTAAGTGGCACAGCAATGATGTGGCACACAGACAGTTGAATTAAAATTTTCTTGTTGCAACAAATTAAAATCTTTGTCTCCAGTAAATTTCAGTAAATTGGGGTAAGCTCAGTAAGATTAATTTGTACTTGATTTCAGTTCCTACTTTGATCAAATTGGAAAAGAAACATAAACCATGGTTTCAAAAGTAACACCGTGAAATATATTGGATTTGCTAACAGTTTTGCCCCAATTTTGCCACGTGCCAATTCCCACCTATCGTCCAGCTCTCCACTATCATACAACAGATTTCAACAAGGGAGGGTGAAGTTCTTCCTAGCAGACATGTCACACAACCAATCATATCAAGTTGCATCACAGGGCAGCATAACACACTCAGAGTTATGCGCTATTTGCCCTCTTCTGCATACATGATCTCACAGATGCCCACGATTGGCTAGTATCACTGTGATCGACAGGGGAGAGAGTAATGCCATTTCTCCCACTCAGAGAGCACAGGTAAATTTCGCTCCCTTGGCTCCCAACCATAGATGGCAGTAGCAATGTCAGGATTCAAACTTGCAATCTCTTAATAGACAGATTTTCTGTTGCACGAGTTGGGAGCTCTGCACATTGCATTTTTTACTTAGTTGAGGTACCTTCATTTTTCCATTCAAAAACCATACTGGATGCAAACATTTGCATTCAACTGTAGATAAAATAATCTATACTAAAGATTTAGAGTAATGAGGAAGACGAATTCGGGTATTGCTCTTCAGACCTACCTTCTGCAAAGATGAGGGTCTCCCTGGTGCCATTAAAATCAGCATTGGGCTTTGCAGTGCCACCAACATTCATCCACTCAATGGTAACACGGCCTAGACTGCCTCCGGTCCTTTCAATGACCATCAGCACTCTAGTCCCAGGCTCCTCTCTTACCTCCAGATACGATCCATTCTGAGTAGCACTGGGGTTTATACTAAATAGTTTAAACACTCCGAACGCATCACCATTCATCCCTATTGTCACTGTAGCGGTGTCTGGTTGTCTGATGGTGGGCAGGTGTTTCTCAGCAACAGTCATATTAACCAGGCTAACCTTCAACATTTGTATCATGAAACTCTCATCCATCTCTGGCAAAGAATCTGTCAGAATTGGCACAGTTAGGTTGGCAATACTTGAGCCATCCAGCATGGTTGCTGTTTGCATTATCATGGTTACATAGTCACTCCCGGCAGTCGCCTGTGAGCTGAAGAGAGAAGCAGCAGCAGTGGTATTTTTTATATAAGTGAGTGTTTGGACAGCAGCGGAAAGCTGGTTTGCGGATGTGGTTACCCAGAAGCACGTTGCAGTGGAGGCATTAGTGAAAGAAAAGGCTTGGCAGGCACGTTCCCGAAGACAGAAGGCTGCACAGGAGTTCAGAGGGTCCCTGGCTGAGGTGATGTTGATAGGCCTTCGTATGGCACTAGAGGGTGCCCCGGGCAAGGGGGAATCATAATAGGTGAGGAAGTCATGGCCGATTCTCTGGGCGTTATTCACCACATCAATCTCAAAGGTACTATATACAATCTCTAGAAGACCAAAATTACCTCCACTGGAAAAGAAAAAAAAATCTATTAGGACTTTTGATACTGAAATCATTTTATGTTACATGCCTTAAAACTAGGTAAGATCATTGCACACCTTCTTCGAACAGTAATGTTGGCAAGGTACACGCCTTCCAAAGGCTCCTGTAGTCTATATACCGCTTGCTCAAAGTGCACTGTGCCATAGGGGTTGTCATTGGCAGGTACAATGATGTTCACAGCATTTTCACCACCAATGCTTCCACCATTTGTGGCATCAGTAAGCTCTACCTTGATGACCTAAAACAAAGATTTATACACTCATTAAAAAGGGGGGGCAGAAAATCCTTAATAATTCCTAGGACAGCTGAGAAAATACTACTTACCTCTTCAATTTCTGGCACATCATCAGCCAAAACCTCTACTTTTAGTGTCTTCATAGTTTCACCTGGAGCAAAGCTGACCTCTCCAGACAGAGGTTGAAGGTCACCTGTTGCAGGTCTGCCATTGATGGTAGCACGCCATTTGACACTAACATAACCTATAGTCCCAGCATTCCTCACAATTGGCAAAAATACTTCAAAAGTGTTCACCGTTGGCTCCTCTATAGTAATTGGTGCAGCCTGAAAAACTGAGCAACATGAACAAGATCAAGTTATCAAACATATGAAGAAATTAATCTAATCAATGCCAAAATGATGTTGGACATTCCAACTAACCAAAGGACCCATATGGATCATCAGAAGGCAGGATAGTGATGATTGCCTGGGTGAGCTCGCCCAGGAAAGCTCCCCCAGTAGTCTGGTTAAGAAGCTCAATGCGGAAGGTTTCCTCCAATTCAGGAATCATGTCATTGATAATAAGGATAGGGACTGGTTTACTGCTTTCTCCTTCCAGAATGACCACATCGGAGGAGGCCACACTATAGTCTTCACCTACAGGCACGGTCAGTAATCATAGACCCCCCCCACCAAAAAAAAATGAGTTAAGCTATCTGCAATAAGATGTCAATACAAATGAGATATGACATGAATGTGTGAATTAACATTTCAGACATTTTTTCAGTTTCAAATAAAAAATTGCAAATGAAAGAGGGCAGTATATTTGAGCACTTGTAAGCGAAACTTTATGGTGTAACACTTTATGGTGATTTCACTTAAGCCTATATTAAGCCTATAAGTATTTTCTATCTTCAAACACTACAAAGTATAATATTCATTTTGTTATACAGTATTGTGCTGTCTAGGCCCATAAAAAAAGCACACTGGCTATATTTAAAACTGTAGTTCTACAGCAGCAGCGGTTGCTTTGGCATTTACAATAGGCAAAGCTATTCTATCTTTTTTTGTTTTTTACTTACCAACTCGTGCAGTCATGGGTATGGCCCGAAACTTCACTGAGACGTCGGAAAAAATCCCCCCGGTGCGTGTAACGTTTATGATGGGTCCTACATAATACTCAGGCACACTTACTGCTGGAGAAGAGAGCTGGAGCACACCAAAGGCATCATCACTGGCCTCAATAATGACCTGAGCCACTGAGACATTTCTCAGGCCAAGCTGAGGTGACAGAGCAACTGCAGAAACCAAAAATCAAGGAATTACAATTATTAATTTAAGTCAAAATCTTAGCCACTGAGCAACATGCATTAAAAGACAGTTCCTACTCACCTGGTCGTGTCTGTGCACCTTCAACCAATGTGACACTGCTAAGTTCAACAAACAACGACTCCGCCCTTTCAGGTTCCTTGTCATCCAGAATTCTGACAGTCACATTCACTTCACTCTGATTGGCTGAGAATGTTACTGACTCCAAAATGGGTACAAAATCACTCCCAGCGCTTGCCCTGCCCACACCGGGTGTGGAGTACGGCACTGGATCTGTATCCCTCACTGTCCTGTAGGTCACTCGCACCCTTCCCATCAGTCCTTTCCTCCTTTGTACTGTCAAAACAACCAGAGTGTCTGCTTCTGCTACTCTGATTGGCCTGCTACTTTCTGAGAACAAGAACAGCCCATAGGGGTCATCACTAGCCAGTACAGTCAGCGTTGAAACAGTCTGGCTCCCAAGCCGTCCATGAGAAACGTTTAACAGACGGATTTTAAAACTCTTATCCAGTTCAGGAATATCGTCTTCAGAAATACGAATGAAAATGTTTCCAATGGTCTGTCCTACAGTGAAGGTCAAGTTGCCAGATCTGTAGATAAGCTCTCCTTCTGAGTCTGCATCTGCTTGCCAGAATACTGTGACAGTGGAGAGCGCGCCAAAAGTACGAATAACCTGAAAGGGAAAGGAAACAAGTATAATATCAGTATTGTGAGCTACATACTGTACACACCAAATTCTGGTGGATATTTTGCTATATTATTGAATGATTATTTTAGCATAAAGAGACCTGACCTGCAGCATTACATTACTCTGACCTTCTTCTGGTTCAGTACCGTTCACTGACACAGAATCATTACTGAACTGGAAGACCCCGTGAGCCTCATCGGAGGCAGAAATAGTCACAGTGATGTGCGATGCAAGTCCCAAGTTGGCTTCAAAGAAAAACAAAAAATCTATATTATTACCATTCAAGATAAATCTTTCAAACTGGAAAGAGACTCATCAAAATAGTTTAACAGCAAAGGGTTTCTTTTTTTAATGAATTTCAATGATCATGGTATGGAATTTAGCACAATGCAACCATTGCTCATGTTGTGTGTGAAACAATTCACATACATATTGACAGCCCATTAAATCAGTCCCGTAAGTATCTTGTCCAATGCAAGCCATAGGCACGAAGTTTAACAGAGCACACTATATGTATTTGAAACAAGGCCCTATGGGAAAAATGAACCTCCTGACATTTTCAATAAACCACTCACCACTGCTGCAATCCTCTCAATATAATGGATATTTGCTTTTCCCACATTTTTCCTCTGAGTGTTCATTGGCCTTAGTGCAATGTAAATAGAGAAGCAGACACTAGTCTTAGAGTTGCAGGAGGCCGCTAAACCCCAAAGTCCAAAAAAGATTGTTTTACTTGGGCATCGACGTGGACAAGGTCTCCAAACATTTACAGCTCATAATCTGGAATTTACTAAGAGGCTGGATTTGAAAGTTGTTTGATACTGTCCAGAAAATCAACCTAGGGTGCATTAAACAGTGAATTAGCATAAACTCTAACTGGGCTTTTGTCAAAACACACAGATGTAGCTATATGGCTTAGTTTGAGCCATGTTAGAGACTTGGAAAAAGACGGTTGTAACACTGTTGATTTCAATAAAAATATTATGATGTTTTGTTCACAACCTGAAAAGAAACTGAGTAACCAACATCGCTTAAAAGAAAAATGTTAATTCTATTCAAGTTTGTGTTTACTTATCAGTGAATGACGTTGGATATTTCACTGACGTTATGGGCTCTATTTTCATGACAATGCAAGCACAATTTGCTAGTATATTCTTCATTTGGTGAAATGTAAGTCCTCCCACACCCACTTTCTACAGGCTGTACACTACATGCAAAATAAAAATATGTAATAATGAAAACATATGCCTAATTTTTGTACTTGTACCATGATGACAATAATAGAGCCCTAGATGGGAAAGCAGATGCTCTAGTTTCATTTCAGGGTAGATTTCAGAGTAGGAAAATTAGACAGAGACCAGGGACCTTACCGGGGTGGTAGTAAAAGGGTGGAAGGAAGAAATCAGTGTCACTCTCTCCACTTCCACTGTCCCCACTCCCAAAGAACAGGTCCACTTAATCAGCACACAGCAACCAGAAGCACACAGGATTCACACAGAATGTAAACGGGATCACACAAAGAACAGAGGTTTAATTTTCCATGATCATATTCAGACCACATGGATGGAATATGTACAGCTGCAAAGTTCATGGAAAATGGTCAGGGCAAAACATGCGATAGTTTTGAGAATGGAACACTGACAAATATTTTTTCAAAGCAGAAGAATGTATAGAGGGCCTGTTAATCAGAAAAGGAGACTACTAATTATTCAGTCCCATTATGTTAGTGATAGATAATGTGCAATGAAAGCTCGGATTGTGAGGTCTCTTACCTCCTCCCTGTGGGTTGTAAAGTTCTACTCTAAAGACCTTGTCCAGCTCTGGCACAGAGTTATCGATTATAGTGATGTTGATATATTTGAGCCTTTCACCTGGCAAAAAATCCAGCAACCCCTCTGCGTTCTGCCCAAGAAAAAAAAAAAAAAACAACACATTGTGGCAAATTTAAGGGACAGAAATTAATGTAGCACTTTCCACTTCTTTCCAATAAATAAAGAGCAACAAATCAATCAAGTTCATGTGAAGTGAATTTATTTTGCTTTGCATGCAGATAGTAGATTACCTCATAGTCCTTTGAGCCAATGGCAGTTACTGGGGTTGTGTGATAGGCCACTAATACTCTTCCCAGCAAGCCCTGCGCTCTGGCCACTGGTAGTCCGACCACACCAGCCTCTTCTTTCACAGTTATATGGGCTTCTTCTAAAGCTGGTCTGATCATTGCCTGAGTAATAGGAGAAGTCTGGAACTGCAGCAGACCTGAGACAGCAGGTGTTTTTAAGTGTATTCATTAAAAGTTATTAAAATGTAGAAAATAATAGCAACTGGAAATATGGAAGTATGCATACCATAAGGATGGTCACTGGACTTGATGGTAACATTATTGATTGCATTGTCAGGATCGATGCTGGCTCCACTGGTTGGGGTAGAACCTGGTTTCCCATCTCCTGATTGGGCTGAGACCAGATTGACTTGGAAATACTCATCAAACTCTGGAAGATCATCATCTAGTATGTGCAGGTTCAAAACCTGTGATATCCAGAAGACTGATGTGAGGTTCTAGAGGTTCACAGCTAATCCCATTACTTTCCACACTACATTACATATTTCTCTGCTTGTTTATAAGTAACATCCATGCATCCATCCATCCATCTTCTGTACCACTTATCCTACCCAGGGTCACAGGGAACCTGGAGCCTATCCCAGGGAACTCAGGGCACAAGGCCTGGGACACACTGGGCAGGGTGCCAACACATCGCAAGGCACAATCGCGCACCCATTCGCACACTACAGACAATTTAAAGATGCCAATCAGCCTACAATGCACGTCTTTGGACTGGGGGAGGAAACCGGAGTACCCGGAGGAAACCGCAAAGAACGGTGAGAACATGGAAACTCTGCATTCACAGGGCAGAGCTGGGAATCGAACCCCCAACCCTGGAGATGCAAAGGACTAGTTCATGTGGGATGCAAGAAAAACGTTTTTACTTTCATTGGATATGAGTGAGTGGTCAAAGAAAAAACACATTGATTAACAGGGTGACATTGCAGGAGGCATACAGGATCCTTGGTAACTTGTGGTCATGGTCACAGTGGTTTAAATTAGGCTACATTTTTGCCCAGTGTATTCCAGGGCTTTCAGGGGCAGAGTTGCAGATTCATTTAATTTAATTAAATTAAAAAAGAAAACCCTTCCACTTTAAGTCAAGCCCACTTGGGTTTGGGACACTAATATCTGGAGCACTCAGAAAATACAAAGGCAGATACAGATAGTGGCACTATGTTACACCCCTAGTGTATACATATCCTGTAACTTTTCCAATACAAATGAACCCACTGCAAAAGCAAACTTCGTCAGCTCGACTACCCACCAGATGGAGCTAGATGCTTACAACCTGGCTGAGATACAACATCAATCGCAAAACAGATGAACGAATGAACTTAAATTATATGCTACTACATCGACAACTTTGTAAGGCCTCATTGACCTCTACTTCAGACATGGAGCATGCTCAGTGTTGCGCTTCCCCAACAAGAGATCCCCTGCTCATTAATAATGAACAATTGACATCAGTCATGTTACCTCAGAGCGTTGGCCTGGGAGGAAGAAGATGGAGCCTGCAGGTTTGGCAAAGTCTGAGACATTGGGTGCCCTAGCAGGAGACTCGAGCTGTGTCACAGTGTAGTTTACATAGACAGAGTCCAGAGCACCACGTGTGCGTTCTACTATGCAGGAAACAGTGGAGCCCTCCTCAGATATCTGATGATAAGATAAGACAGATAGGATAGAAAGTTATACAGTGTGCCTGTATATGAGTATATGAGTATAAGAGTCATGAGTACTCAAATTTATCTCAAATATTCATTCAATTCAAGTTTATCTGTACAAAATTTTAACAATAGACATAAAACAGCTTTACAGAAATCCAGATGTAGATTTAGATCCCTAATGAGGAAGCCAAAGATGACAAGGACAGTGATAAGAAAAAAATTGGGATGACAAGAACTCCTTGAGACAACATAATCCTGAGTCAGAAAAAGCTACACTTCTAACTGAATTCACAAATCAGGATACTCAGTGAACCTCTTGGCTCAGCTGATTATGCTAAAAAAATCTAATTGCTTTCTGGTGCCAATTCAACCTACCACATTTGATTTTCAAACCAGTTCAATATCACTTAAAAAAAATTTCTATCCTGATGCAATATGCAAAGTAGAGCAGGACGTACTCCAAGTACACCAAAAACGTTCCAACAATTCTGTAAAAGTGACTATGTGTCTGTGTTAACGAAAGCATCAGTAGGCCACATGCCATAGTGTCGCTTTTGTTAGTAAGCGAGAAGTAGTCCTTGTAAAGGAATGCTCTGTCCAGGTCTGCCATCTGTCCTGTTAATCGAATCAGCCATCGGAGATGCCATGAGTCTAATCTAAAGAGACCAACGTGAACTCCTTCCAACCAGGCGTGAAGACAAATCAAATATACATGAGGACATGCGCTCACAACCAGGGGGGGGGGTCGCGTTTCATGATTTCTAGGGAGCCAAACCAAACACTGATGAACCAGCAAGGACTATTTAATCAACTAATTCTCTGGGATGCTAAGTAAGGATACTATAGACAAGATACATTGGCACAGTAGTTTTTTGAGGCAAAATCAAAATATATATTAAGGGAGACATTTCTGAACATTGTGAAAATTTGATATCTGCTTTAAATGACTTCCAAAATATTAAAACAAATTTTCTAAAAAGCAATACATTCATACAGTAGTAGATGGTTTTAGTACAGTAATGCACTGCGTGCTTACATCAGGAATGCAAGTTCCAGTGAACCCAAACAGTCCATTGGCATTGTCGCTCTTCATAATCCTGATCCTAGCAGTGGGGCGAGGCAAAGGCAGCCGGGCTCCACCGTGAACGGCCACCAACTGCAGGTAAAAGATCTCCTCTCCTTCTTCTTCTCGGTCATCGCGTGTTTCCACGACAAACGATTTTATCTTCTCTCCCTGCCAGTATTCCAAGTATCCAGCCACATTACGGAAGTCAGTCTTCGCAGGCTGGCCGTGGAGCTCATGAATTTCTGACTGGTTGAGACGTATGTTGTAGAGACGCACATCCTGCAGCAGACCTGTAAAGAGCTGATGTCCGTCAGGGTCAGAGCCGATGCTTACAGGAGCTGCATCTGGAGTGAGTTAGAGAAAGACACGTCAGTAGTACTATTAGTAGCAACAGGTTTAGTTTATAGAATAAAATGCAATTGAGGCATACTTCACAGACACAAAAATACCAAAAATGAAATCCTCTGAAGGCTTAAATCTGGTCAGGATAGGGTCACCAGGTGCTGGTATTAATGTAAGACAAAATATTTCTTGATTGTACAAATTGAGGAAATATGCTTGAGCGGGCAGTGACAAAACACTTGTACAAAGCCTGCTAGCATTCATTAAACTATCAACCCAATACAATGTCAAATATGTTAACATTTTATGTGTCTATCCACTTGATTGAAACTAGTAAAAGAAATGTCAAGAAAGTCTCCCGAGGAAACTTCACTATATTACAAAAGCCACATTGTTTTCCATTACTTCCATTAGGACGACCACTAGCTGCTTTCATCTGTGCCTAACAATGTCCAGTAGCACACGCATACTCGCTCAAGCATAAGAGCACTGTGAAATTGTAGACAATAGCACCAGATTTGCACAACTGACTCTTGCCAGATGTGGACCACAGGAACTGCTAGAAGCTAAACAACACTTGTTATGACTGACTACTAGACATGTCTCGCAATAGTAAAGTATAAAGTAGTGAGGAGAAAAATAATCCTGATTGGTGATGTTAAATTCCAGGGACACATTTGGAAATAATACAGCATGTTGAAAGACTTTAAATGTTGGATGTGCTAGAAATAACATAATTCTCTTCTTCTGCTGCTGCTATGTGCCAATTTTGAGCAACCTGCATGAAGACAAATGAAGCAATGCAACAGTCCTAATCACTATGGGATAGAACATTGTTTAGTACTAGATCCTAACCTTAAAACAGACCCAGTTTACACACCATTCATAATGGCTTCTCCTTTGAGACTCTTGATTCCTCCAGGCATTGGGTTCCCGTCCAAATAAAACTCAATAATTCCGTCTTCCACTGCAATGATGACATGAACCCATACATTATCTTCCACAAATTTCATTGCTGTGGCTTTTGCCACTTGGGTGATGTTAGAGCCTATGGTTGTGTAATGAAGCATCACACTAACATGAGACTCGTTCGTCTGGACTTTTACTCCGTAATACAAAGTTCCATTGCCATTTCCCTTTGAAACAATAAACCCATCCGTGTTGGGTCTGGGCATTAGCCAGGCTGAGAATGTGAAATTAGCTAGTTTGTGAGGAATATCCTCAGGCTGAGCTTTTAGAGTAATGGTTCCATAACTTCCTGGGAGGCCAGAAAAGAAGAAGGCATCCGTTCCAGAATGGTGCCTTCTCGCATGGGGCTGGAGCTTGACGGCTTCGGGAAATGTGGCCATCAAGATAAAGTCTTGCATCGGTGGTAGACCTTGTGGGAAGGCTTCAGATAGGATCTCCCATGACACGCGGACATCTCCGAAAGTTCCCTGCTGGCGGAGGATAGCGAAGGACGTAACTGAAGACATGTCATCAATAGATAGTACGTCCTCTGCTACTACCTGGTCTAGGTTGTCCTTGTCTATCGCAAACACCCCAAAAGGGTCATCGTTGAAAGGGATAAGAACAGAAGCACTGAGGTTTTTTGTAGCCAGCTTGCCACCTTCACCAGGATAACCACCTATGGAACCAAAAAGTGAAATACTGTTAAGTATAAACAGTATTTCATGCCAAGAACAGTTCAATGTCTTCACTGACATAATGATCCAGCATCAAGCCATTGAAAGATATATTGTTTTTTTTGTTGTTGTTTTTTTTACTAACCATGTTTTTCCAAAAACATATATTTAATTCCTGACTGGTGCTGACCTGAGATGTTCATTAAGCGTAGCTCAAAAAACTCATTGAACTCTGGGAGTTTGTCAGAGATGGCCTCCAGGACTATCGGCTTGGTTTTCTCTCCTGTGGTGAAGATTATAAATCCAGATGTGTTGACAAACTCCTGACTCGGCTCAAGAGGGGTGTAATTGGCAAACAGCTGCCAGAAGACTGTGATGTTGCCAAAATGCCCTCTATTCCTAATAACACTGGAGAAAATAATAACAGTGAGAACAGACAGGATGGGGAAGGTTGGATTTAGTGCTGCAGAATTATGTCATTGCCTTCATTTTGTGCATGTTATTAAGTGAGTTGGTGTGTATGAGTGTATGGAAAATCAGGAAAAAAAAATTATGTTTCTCACTAGAAGTTGTTGGACTTCCCTTCCTCCACAGGCTTCTCAGTGGAATCCAGAGAGAATATCCCATTGGCATCATCATTGGCTTCAATAACTACTGTGGCAGTATCCTTTCCATAAACCACAGTATCTCCTGCACACAAAATACACAACAGGTCACATAGAGGTCTCCAGTCAGTAGTGTACATAGTTTTGAAATGGCAAAAAGCTATGCTATTACACAAAATATACATCATTCAGTCAATAATTTATTGTCAACATCATAATTGAGGAATACATAATCATTTTCATATCATTATTAAGCAAGATCCAGTCTGTTTTGAATTTGAAAGTATACGTATATCACACACGTGGTCAATATCCAAGCATTGATAATGTCCCACCAGCATTGTAATACACAACACCTTTCATAATGATTAGCAAACTACACAATAAAGACATCAGTTTAAACAATAGCACAGCTGAAGGTTGAAGTAATCTCTAAGAATAAACTTAGCTTTTGGGAGCAGGAGCAAAATGAGAGAAAGATAAAAACTCTTGGGTGGGTTGGTTTTGTGTTGGACAGAGTAAGAGAAAAAGAGTTCAGTGTCTGTAATTAACGTGCTACAATGTTCCACCCTGCCTCTGTGTGTGTGCGTGTGTGTGTGTGTGTGTGTGTGTTACACAATACATGGATTAGGGAAGGCTTTCAGGGTCAGGCCAGTCAGGCCTAATCAACAGATCTCTCTGTGTATTGAAACAAATGTCAAATGCACTGGATTAATTAGCTGTACGGGAAAGAGATGGAAATTAAGTGCATTATTTCCTTCTCTGAATGGTATTTTAAAACATTTACCAATCTCACCAACAGACACAGCAAAGATGGAAACATGCTCTATGAAAGAAGGTTTATTTTAGTTGCTAAATGAGATATGGTTGGCCAAAAGCAAAATACAACATTAAAATACTGTACACATCATGGTTAATAATGCAAGGAATGTAACACACCTGAAGCATTGAACAGCACAATATAAAACGGTTCATCTGTTTCTGGAATGTCGTCATCCTGTATAGCAACTGATATGTTCTTCATCCATTCCCCATAGTCAAACACCAGCAGTGAGTCATTACTTAAAGGGATAAAGTCTCCCAGTGATGAGTCTCCAAACTGAAACCGGTACATGACTGTGGCTACAAAATTGGCCAGTCCAGCTCTCAAAATGCGAAAATTTGCCACACCACCCTCTCTGACCCTCTGTATGACCGGTTCTAGGTTAAAACAGAAGGCACAATACAATATGATCAATATGATACAATCTTTGTGAAAAAGTGGCTGAAAAGGAATTGCATCAACTTCTTTCAAGTTAAAAAAAAGCTCGAAAATAATACCTGCAAAGTAAATGGGATCATCATTCTTATTAATCTGTAAGGATGCGTTCAGAATATTTCCCAGTCTAGCTCCTCCAGTTGCATTGATGAGCATGATGGTGAATTTTTCTACATCTTCTGGCACCTGACAGAAAATAATATATTTATTTTTAAGTATGTGCATCAGGACTGGGATCCCAGAAGACCCACTTGACCCACCAATAAAATCAGAAGAGCATACAAGTGGGAGTTTTTACTTTTATACAGGCAGGAGCGGGCGATCAGATACTGTATGAAGCTTGCTCATTAACATACAGTAGAAGCAGATTGGATGTAGTGTGTTGCTCATGCATTTATTAGCGTTACGGTCAGGGTGGTTTAAATTACTCATTTGTTTATATTTTAGGAAACAGAACCAACTAAGTTGATTAGAAAATGTCAAGGGCATGTATAAACAAATATAATGAATGTGGGAGAGGCAGAATTGGTCGGAATTCCTTCAGGACCACCTCTAGTATTATTACTATATTTGCAGTAAAGGAAAAAGGGATTATCAAATATTTTGAGGACTTTTACCTCATCAGGCTTGGAGTAAAGAGTTAGGTTTTTCAGATACTCTCCTTCAGTAAAGACCACTTCCCCTTGGACTGGGGTGACATCTCCTGATAAGGTGGGCTCAAGAATCCAGAGGACTGATGCATTTCCAAATCGGCCCCTCCCCCTCACAATGGGGTAGGATGCTGTAATAGAAAATCATCATAGATCTCTCCAAATATATGGACATCAAAATAAGCACACTATACAGTCTTTGTTAAGATCCACACCCAAAAATGAGAATGTGACCAGTGATGGTCTAATGGAAACCCAACTGCACTTCATATTGAATAATTAAAACTTCCCCTATTGTTAAAATGCTAGTATTGTAAAGGGATAACACAGATACCTGAATGAATGTCCATTCCTTTGCTTTCATTGATGGAGAACATTAGTTGTGGTTGTATGAACTGGATGACCCCAAAAGGGTCATCACTTTTACGCACAGTGATGTTGACCTGCCTGTTGTTACCCAGGCGACTAGCTGGAGTGCTGTGACTGCTGAGAACCACTGTGAACATCTCATCTAGCTGATAAGAAAAAAGAAGAAGGTCCGTCAATGTCAGCATCCTTATCAGCCCACTACCCCCCATGAAGAACTCTTAGAATGACTGATGGCCATCTTAGATCTGAAATGCCAAAATACTCCCAAAATACTTTGGTCAATACAAGCCTGGCACCAATTCCTACCTCTGGACGCCCATCAGGTATGGCTACTAGAGCCACTACCACCTCCCTCTCTCCAGGCTGGAACTCGAGGATGCCTGTGGCTCCATAAAAATTCTCATTTCCAGAGGGTGTCAATGTGTATCTCACCAGCTGGTTCAGCAGCTGACCTTGCTGTCTGATAACTCTCAGCTCCACCGTCTCGCCCTCCTACAGAGAGTACAGATACAGAGGAAATGTGTTGTTATTTGTATAAACACAACTGAAGGAGCAAAATGAGACTGGTGTACCAAAAGTACTTTATTCTTACGTTGATAAACCAGGGGCCTCTAGACACTTGTGAAAACTCAAAGACTCCACCAGGGTCATCATTCTCTAGTATGACAATCTCCCGGCTGGTGAAACCAGGCTTCAGAATCTGGTTCTCCGCATTTGTCCTGTATGATGGAAAAACATAGATTTTACCTTTACATGTAGGGATACAGAACATTAGTGTGAAAATTGGTATCAGAGTAGTCTGTGTTTGTAGACAGTCATCTCTGCAATGTGTTTATAGGGGCTGCTTTGAGTTGCCATGTTTTGGCGCAGCCTACCAGCATACATCCACCCAGCAGGGGGGCCAATGTGTTAACTGAGCGTGGCTTGGGCTGCGCCAACGCTCGAAGCTCCAGATAATTAGTAAAATGGCAGACAAAGACTAGACAGGGAGCAGCATTCCAAACAAACGTATTCACAGGATGCACCGCATGCATACAAACACTGATGGCTTTACAGCAGAGCATAAAGGAAGCGGGTAAATTAGGTACTAAATGAGAAAAGAGAGCAATGGTTTGGACCTGACTGATTCACACAATTTGCATGCACGCACACAGGCACACACCCTTTCTCTTCATTTCACACACCCTGATGAAAGAGACTTCACCCATCGAAATGTTAAGGCATAGTCCAAAGAGGTTCATCACACAAAGTGCTGATTCACAGCACACAAAAGGGCAAAATCTCTTCAGTGTACACTTACCCGAAGTACACTACAAAGCGTGCAGTTTCTACCCTGCAAAGGAAGAGTGGGAGGTAAGGGGAAGGAGCGTTCCTGTCAGAAGGGTCTTCAGTTAAAGAAAACGAGGAATTGGGTGCTTAAGTCACCACAATCATGTCTTACTGCTATTAGTGTAAACCTTTTGTGGGAACCTTCCTCTTGTTTCAAATTTCTCTACACAGAACTAAATATGTGGCTGAGATAAACTACATAAATAAAACACTTCCAACAGACAAAACTGAAACCAGTCAAAACATCAACATTATAGTTTCATTATACTTTCTGCAACACAAAGGCCATAAATAATAAATAACACAGAACCACACAGATTTAGTGTCAGCTAATGTAACTTACACCATAGCGCTGTTAAATTCTCAATTCTGATTGGTCAGAATATGTTGATTAAATTCCTATAACAGCAGCTCTGACAGTGGTTCCGGTTGCAAGGCAAATCAGGTTTATATAAAATATATAACATAAAATGTATGTTGGGAGACATTTATTGAACATTTACTGAAGGAGTCTCTGGTGTCAGCATTTTGTAACATTCAGTAACTTTTCTGCCACAGGAAAGTCTTCAGGACAAAATAATTTGCACTGTTGACTGTTTATAGCTGATAAAAGGTGATAAGCTGAAAAGTGATAAACAAAACTAATTAGTTTTTTAGGTGCTGTTTAAATCAAAGCTGTTCTTTAATTAAAAAATTGCTATTGCTGGTTAATTACTGTGGTATAAGAAGAATAAAACACTTCAGGATATGCTGTTATAGGGAAAATAATGGGGTAGTAACAATGGTTATTTTTTAGATGGCCAAACGTAAGAAGTACACAGCACCTGTCTAATGTAAGTAGGACTGTCTCGTTGATCTCTGGAACATTATCTGCCATGATGGTGATGGAGATGTTTGCTTCACTTTGTCCTGATAAAAATGTCACTGAACCAGTGAAAGGTGAAAGGTCATTTCTGGTAACATCAGCTCTGTTCTCTCCAACAGGTCGGACACTCCAGAACACCACAGCCAACCCATCTGTCCCATCTCGCCTCAAGGGAAGAATGATCTAGAAAGAGACAGAATATGCTCAGGAGGAGAAGTACATGTATGTCATTTGAGCGCTGACACTTCTTTAATGATAAGAAAAACTGATCAATTTTGTCAAATAAGAGTTTTATATGCATTGACCGATTTAAGGATGGAGTGGTTTGAAATTAAAGGAGCAGTTCATAATTTTAAAGCCCTGAAAGGGATGAACTGCAAAATTTGCTACTTGCAAATTTTGTGACTCACAATATCTAAGGTATATTTAAAATTATTTTCTAATGTATATTGGAAATTATGTTATAATTACACGTCTAGAAGCACTTTTCAACATTACAAACTGCACCTTTATTATCACTGTGTTGAATGAAGTGAGATTAGTGATTGCCTCAAAGTGTTTGCCTTTACAAGAATAAAAAAAAAATGGACTGATATATTTTTAGATTGATACATTTGCAATGATACATTCCTGTCATTGATTTTGTCATTGATACTTTATATTAAGTTAACTAATCAAATTCTCCTGATATAACTCTCTGATCTGATCTGATATACCATGCTGGTGTTTGACTCCTCAGGTTCTGTTGCCACCACTGTCTGGTTACTGGTGAACCCGATCTCTCCATTAGCAATGTCAGGTGTGATAGCCAGGGAGATGTTGATAGCTCCTCCAAAACGAGGGCTCACTGAAGGAATAGGAGGAGTGATGTTCACCAGCTGTAAACTGTCCAGCTGAGAAAGAAACGATAGACACTGCTGAAATTACTCAATTCAAAACTGTTAGTTTGAACAAATCTTACAACATCTGCACCAATATATAACAGGGAGTTGCTTTATAGTATATCAAGCTGGTATTTGTCCAGTGTTGTCTCATGTTCATCACATCATGTAACAAGATCTTACATTACACGGTCACACTTTTCCACTAGCCGCTTTTTGGTTTGGTCAGCACTCTTGTGTACATGTATATGTCCTTGAAGGAGCTCTTGATTAGTTCGTACTGTGCCAGTTTTTTGTGTTGTGTTTATTTCTCAGCATTGCTCAAAGAAGGGATTATTTGTTTGGGCACCAATACAAATCCTATGGCCACAAGCCAAACCACTTAAATAACCATGACTCAAGATTGCTAATTACCAGACAAGCTGATTGAGAGACTCTTGTACTATAGAACAATAAATTCTTAAGACACTTGAGGTTGTCCCAAGTCTCAAGTCTTGGGAGACTCAGAAAAGACAGGACAGATAAACAAGGGCCATAAAGATAAACATTAAAATCCAGTGCCATGCAAAACACGAAGGTACTCAGGCATGTTTTCACACTGGTAGTCTGTTGAGAAAGTACCTGTATAAGAAAGTGGGCTCCATTCTGCAAGAAGGCGTCATTACGGATGGGCAGGATGAGTTGAACCCTTGACTGACCCGAACTGAACAGCAGACTGTCGGCACTGGTGCCATTCAGCACACCATCCCGAGCCCTTGCAGGATTCAGGGTCCCGGCAGGAATGTAAAGGGCTGTAAAGGCCAAGCGCACTTCCCCAAGAGTGCCTGCTTCACGAAGGAAGCTAAGGGATAGGAACCGCCCCTCAGGCTGGCTCTGAATACTCTGCCTCTCACGTGGATGGAAGCCAAATCGCCCATAAATGTCATCACTGTCTTGGATGTAGAATACCATCTGGGGATGATAGAAAACAAGGTGAAAATCTTCCTTAAACATAAAGTAGCAATAAAGCTATTAAGGATTTTGGGGGCGTGGGGGGGTAATCTGGGTAGCATGAACTTTTAAAAATAATTTTCATAGCTGGAGCATTAACACACATCTAATGTAAGTTCATCTGCATAAAACCTATGCTCTAATCTTAGTAAGGCTCCCTCTTTCATTAAGCCCCACAGCCAAAAATAGTATTCACAAACCACTTTATTACCCCTTTAGTCATTTATCCAGACATCTTTAGAACTAGGCGAGAGACTTTTCTCAGTATTTTGCTTTGCGACTTGCTGGAATGATTTTTCACAGAAAAATTATGGGTGCTTGACATATTCAAGCTATAATCTATCCCTTTACATACAGCTCTCACATGTTGCTGAGTCAATTCCTGCCAGCCATATGCACAGCAGAGCAGTGCCAGCCATATGCACAGCACAGCAGAGCAGTATCAGTGGGGGTAATCTACCACATTCATGCACTAGTGCAATTTAATGGCTTAAAAGTAAACAAGGACTTGATCTACCCACTGCTTTCGCACATAATCAGAGTAAAACAGTTATAAAGTTAAGGACAGAACACACACAGCTGCCTTCAGCACTCATCTGGCAGGTTTATTTTCCATTAGGACCACATGAAGGGAGCAGACAGGTGACTATTAATTTACCCAACACTGCATTGATGTCATTGTGCCAGACAGATGCATATGGTTCTCAGACCACATCCCTCTGCAGCCAGTAAGTGTGATCCAGCTGATTACAAGTTTTCCACTGATCTAAAACTAATTTTCCACCACTCAAGTTCTCATCAGATACATTAACTTGATGGGGAAATGGATCCTGGTTCTTCTTTTCAAAGACCTCAGAAAAGAGGCTCAAGAAAGAGCCATGTGCCTGACATGACTTCCTGTGGTAAAGTAATTGTGGTGACTTCCCAGGTGGGATAACTTCCCAGATTTATGACATTTTACTCCTTGGGATGTGAACCACAAAGTAAAACCTTTGGAAAACCCCTCATGTGCAGTCATTTTAGTTCTTTTGAAAGCTCTTGACCTCTTTCGTGTATTTTGATTATTTTACAATATAACAAACTGGGTGACAACCCATTTTCATATCATATTACCCTTTATGATCTATCCATCATAGTCTATGCATAGAATAGTTTTCCTCCTAAACTACCTTCATCAAAGTTTGGACATTAAGTAGAAACCCAAACCAAAACATTAAGGTCAACCTCAATCACCTCCATAGGGTCATCTACTTCAGCCCCACCCTGCACAGATCGAGGGATCAGTCTGAGCAGGAAAGCCTCTGCTTCTTCAGGGAGGTCATCCTGAGTGATGTTTAATGGCAGGATGGCACTCATTTGCCCTTCTGCAAAAAACAATGTTCCAGAGACTGGGGACAGGTCACTAGAGACAGGGGTCTTATCTGTGGAGTTCCGTATTATGGTCCAGTTAACAGAGACAAGACCATGGGTTCCTCCATTTCTCACTATGGTGATGCCTTCAAACCTTGGAGGAAAGAAAGTAAATTATAAAGATTTGTATTGCCATTTTGTATTGAGTCAAAATGTATCTAAAGGCCTTTGATACACTATGGCAAAATCTCCATACCTCATAGTTGTATCTTCATTAATTATGACAGGTTGTGTTGGAGGAGGACAGCTGATTGACAACACGCCATATGGCTTGTCATTAGGCTCAATAGTCACCTGCACAGAGCTTGGAGACACCAGTACCGCATCACCCAACAGCGTCTCCTCCAGAAGAACCACCTGAAAGGACTCAGCAATTTCTGGAGTTCTGTCATCAATTATGTTAAAACGCAGCACTGCTTCATAAATCTTTGGGGGTAAAACCACCATCCTTTTAGGCTGTAGGTCCACAAAGTCCTCCAAAAGTGTGGCACTGGCTGCTCCATTCCCGGTTACTATAGCATACATGACCGAAACTTCTCCATCATCAGAGCCAATGAGGAAGCCATCATCAGTTCTTCCACGGGTAACGGTAAGATTTATGACACCGGCACTTTCAGACACAGCAAAAGAGGGTTGCAAGAAGCGCACAGGGGCATCATTACGAGAGATTTTGATCTGCACACTTGTATTGTTGTGGCTTAGTAAGGCACCTCCTGCTACTCCAGTCAACTGCACGGTGAAGATCTCATCATCTTCTGGAACCTTGTTTGAAGAAGAAGCAATGTCAGCAAAGGTGACAGAACAGATATTGAGTCCTACAAAAACATATACTTCACTAACTTCTGCTAAAGTATCATTGTTAACATGAGCTAATGTTTGTCTTTTAAAATTCAAATACATATTGTAAATGAATCATATATAGCATACAATAGGTCTATTTTCACTCTTAAACACCACCAAAGTTTGCATGTGTAAAGAACTGGGACATCTTTATTCAGCAACATAAATCAGTAGTCGACGTCCCTAGCATGTTAGTCCTTAGTGTTAGCCCTCACATACCCAGACTGGTGGCTACCCTGTGATAGAGGGAGTCCAAGCTAGTGAGTGGAAATTGGCAAAGACTAAACAGGGTACAAATATTATACAATTATATTTTCACTTGCCTAGAGTACATGCAATATTGATATTATGTTTTTTTATTGTCGGATTCTGGTCATGGCCAATTTTTAACAAAAAAAATAAAAATTGTAGTCATGAATATGATGTAGATACAGCACTGAAATCTTCGGTATTAGCAGTGTTAGATATTTGTTGACAGTTTTTTTGGGTTTTTTTTTTTTTTTTTTTTTTAAATGGTGTTTGGCACCAACCAGCATTTCAGTTTTAATTAAATCTGGCTGAACTTTGGAAGTCAGTCACGTCATTAAATATATTTAATTTGTTACAGTTCATGTGTACTAAATAAAGGTTGCGGTACCATTTTAGTACCATTCTCTGTATGTTATATTTCCTTTTCTAAACCCTGTATAGCATATTAGCATGTTCGAGTTAATTTTTGTTTGCGTTTATTTTTTTTGTGTATGTGTAGCTTTTAATTTTGCTTTTAAATGTTACTGTTACAAATTGTAAAAAAAATCAAATAAATAAAAATAAAAAAAATTGAAAGCAACACTACCTTATCATCATGTATCATTATACTAAAGACCACCACTGCCTGACCAGGGGGAATAGTGAGGTTTCCTCTGTCTGGACTCAGATCCTCACTGGCTGGGTTTGGGCCTCCAAAGATCTGTCAGTGTGAATCATTCTCATCATGAGTATAAAAACAAGATTAGGAAACAACATTTCATTATAATGTAATGTTAATGTTAATTTCATTACAATTGTTATGGCTCTGTCCTCAAGTATCTTCTTTCAATCAGTTAGAAATACAAAGAAGAATAGGAGAGAATTATAAGAAGAATAAGAGAAAAAGTATAGGACAGAATTCTTGGGGCTCACTTCAAAATTCACAGTTACTGATCCATAAGTTCCCTTTTCTCTGATAAGAGTAAGAGGCACATAAAGATTTCTGCCTTTTGGCTCCTCCACGGTGATCAGGCTGGTCTGGAGAATGAAAAAGAAAAGCTGAACACTGAAATATTCAAAATAATTCTTTGGACAGCGAATACTGTTGATGTTGACATGAACTGATTAGATTCTGTCTAATATCATACATTCATACATATCTTTTCTTTCTTCTTCTAGACTCATACAAGTCAGAACACACATAGACATTCTGGAGCTATCTGCTTAGCAGCTTAAAGCATTGGCTGGATCTACAAGTATCTTGTCCTCCAAAGCTAGGAATAGACTTATCTTATCTCTTCTACCATGGTGAGTGTATTTCCATGCATTTTGAGCACCTTTCTTTATAGAATTTTACAGAGCTTGAGTTAGTACTGCTAGCATGTAGTAGCTGTCGAATTGTTAGCTATGTTATCTTTATGAGCTTGCACTGTGTATTACCAGCTTCTGCTGAGTTATGAGAGGCCCCACAGCAGTAATTCCACTAGGCCTTTTGGAGATACAGACCCCAAACTTCACAGGCAGAAATGTGTCCTTGTCTACTATAAGATTTATACTAGAGATGCACAAATTTCTCAGCCGATACCGATAACCGATTATTCAGAGTGATATCAGCCAATACCGATAACCGATAGTTCTGCCTTTTATGCCTTTTTTAAAAATTTATAATAATTAATTCCACAATTCTGAAGGAAATGCCAATAAAAACTTTATTCTCGCCATTTCAACAAGTTGTTTCACAGTAACTGGTCTCATAAACAGAAAACACATTACTCTAATTAACATCAACACATTAACTAAATTCTGAAGATTAAAGTAAGATTTCTTAACTTATTGAATGTTATTAATTCATATTAACAGACTTAATTGACTGAATTCTAAAAAACCTCATGTTAGGCTCTGTTACGTTAAGCACATAATGGAGGTTAAGATGGATGCAAATGCAGATAAGAGCATTATTAGAGTAGACACAGACAGACAAATCCAAAATGTGAGACAATAATGTGGTCAAAAATAGGCAATGGGTCAGGCGATCGACAAACGGGTATAAACAAGGCTAAACAGAATCAAAGAACGAGGGTGAGAACAAGATCAAACCTATAGCACATGAAGCGAGGAACAAACGCTTAGTATACTGAAAACTCACGTAATATTTTGCGACATAGAAAGAGACACGAGGGGTTTAAATGACAAACGTAATCAGGAAAACAAAATAGCTGAGACTAATGACACATACGGGAAACAATCAGACAATACAGGGGCGGAAAGTAAAAAAAAAATTATTTACATATATAGTAACATAACATTAACATTAACTGGATATGAAATATACTACTCTACAAATATATTTTTCAGCACGAGCTGCTCAGCAAAAAAAAAAAAAATTAGACTCGACGCCGAAACTTCCGCTTCACTGCTGCAGCGTCCGGTATAAAATTTTAGCAGTGCAGAGATTACAAACTGCAGTTTTGTCATCATTCCACACAAGAGACATTCCCGTCCTCTTTTGATTGACAGGATATGATCGGCCCTGATCATCGGATGTTTCTAAACTATCGGCCAATAGCCGATAGTATGAAAAATAGCCTTTATATCGGTGCATCTCTAATTTATACACATCATGTTTGTTTAAAATTTATGTTATATTGTGGCCAAACCTAACATGGAAGATTGACTTGTGCCCCTTTTGAGTCCCAAATGCAGTTGAATGATTGGTCTGAGGAATTTAAACTGCATCCGGTTGTTTGGATTCATCACTTTACTGAGTCGTACTTAATTTGCCTAGACTTTTAAATTCAAATGTTGCTTGTCATTGTGTCTCTGTGTCATTTACTGGCAATCAAATCAAAGGGGTGACTGAAAAAGTGTGGGAGCTCCTTATGGGGGATGGCAGCACAACTCAGATTCAAGACATTATGTAAACGTTCATTGACAAGTTAATCCAGTCAGTAAACTTCTTATATGTGTATTTTTACTCACCCTAGCAACCCAATAGACTCCCACCTGAGCGACCCCTCTGCAAAGGCATTCCACCCCCACCACTCTGCTGATTCCCCCAAGTCTCATTTCCTCATCTCCCTCCACCCCTTAGATTTTAATTGCCCTTCAGTAAACATGTAAAAATAACTCTGGGTGGGAGTCACCATGGTAACTTTCAGTTGTAGTTGCCAGTTATATATTTTGGTTACTTTCCTATGAATGTAAAGGCAGAAAAAGTATATATTCCATACAATATTATAATTGTTAGAAAGTTATAATGCCAAAATCTTACTGAGTTGAATGATATAATTCCAAAGGCATTGTCATTGGACAAGATGGTGATCCTGGCCGTGTTTGGAGTTCCAACCGTCACACCATTCGATGAGCTCTGAAATTATATGAGTGTTGTAGGTTAGACTGTATGAAAAAGTGTGTGGGATGCCCCTGCAAGGATAGAAATATCTGACAGTTTTGACCTTGTGGGAACATTTGTCTGGTCCCCACACGGCAACCTTTTTCTCCCAAAAAAAACTGCAGCTTTTATTTAAAAACTAAAAGAGCCAAAATATTTTCTTTCGCTTACTGAGGTTAAGGTTAAGGTTAGGTTCATCATGTCAGTGGAAGGTCATCACAAGACAAACGTGCGACAAATGTGTGTGTGTTTTTCTTTCTCTGTTTGGGCCAAGTTTCACCACAATGACATGAAAATATGAAAAATCATGGCATACTGTGGTGTACATGGAAATCTTCTTTTATATAACATGCAACTTATTTTCAAAAATGAAAAGGGATGTATGAATTCTTTTTCATTTTTGTGGTTATGGATAGGGTCAGGATTTGGTCTAAGTCTAGAAGTATTAAGACAAAATAACAGCGAGGGAGAAAAACAGCAATATATGTGTGTTTCTGTGTAAGACAAATGAGGGATAGCATGAAAGACAGTAAAGAAAAGCAAAAAAAAAGAAGAGCAGGAAAAAACAGCTCTATGATTAACCCTATTGCAAACCTCTGCATTCAGAAAATATTCAGTATTCAGTGAGGCTGTTCCCAGCTGTAACAAAGCTTTCTTTCACGCATGGAGCTCTTGTTGCAGCAGTCGCACAGACACTGAGCACATACACTCAAACAATCCCTTCTGCCGACCATGACTTCAATCACGGCACCACCACAAGCTCGCACCCTTCCCTCATAGCCATTCAGGTCTACAAATATAATGACCTGATACTACATGAGCATCCTTAATTATTCTGTTCATCTCTATACCAGTGTCTTGGAATGCTGTTAGAGAACTAACTTTAATATACTATGTCCTAATAAAAATTTTTATCAAATGCCTTACTGTAAATATCTCCCAATCATATTTTTAATCAACTAGTACATTTTAGAAATCTTATGGTGGTGCATTCTCTTGTGTGCATGTGTGTGTGTGGGTGGATGTGTCTGTAAGTGTGAGGGTGGCTAAAAAGCACTCGTTGGCGGTGCAGAAGAGATCTGTAGAATCGACCAGCTCTCATTTGATGAGAAGTTTACCATGATGTTGTCAATTACTGTAATTACTATAAATATCCAAGACGAGGCTCATGGTACCAGAGGACCCCTACCTTCTTGAAATGACTTCTGTCCTTTCTGTGCCAGTCTGAGGCTCATTTGTCAACAGCAGACAGGAAGACCAAGAAACTGAGACATAACATCATTAATCAAACACTGACAACTGCTAATGGAACCATGCTGAACAGGGTCTCTGTCGAGAGACATGTAGTGCAATGTGGAAATATTCTAATACTTGTCTTCATGGTAAATGTAAAGGACCCTAAAGATCCAACACACAGTTGGCCCTTAACATGATATTATACAGTGAATACCTCATCATAGGTGAAGGTATTCTGCATTAGGGAGTCCATCCATCCATTTTCCATACTGCTTATCCTACACAGAGTCACAGGAGAGCCTGGACTATCCCAGGGGAGTCAGGACACAATGTGGGGGACACCCTGGACAGGGTGCCATCCCATCATTTGCGCAACTGCACACACATTCACACACTACAGACAATTTGGAGATGCTAATCAGCCTAAAACACCTGTCTTTGGACTGGGGGAGGAAACCAGAGTACCCAGAGGAAACCCCTGAAGCACAGGGAGAACATGCAAGCTCCGCACACATTGCGGAGGCGGGATTCAAACCCCCAACCCTGTAGGTGTGAGGCAAACATGCTAACCACTAAGCCACCATGCTCCCTAGATACCTGAATAAAGTATTATTTTGGCATATTTAAACTTGACTTGAGTATTTACTTGTACTCTATCGTAATTATATTACCAAGAACAAAAGCAGTCCTTACATTTTAACTGACACCTTCAAAGAACTCATTACAATTCACAAATGTTTCTTCTTCTCCCATCTAGCAAATGACTGTATGCTATGTATCAGTTGAATGGGCTGAGTTTAGCATCCGATCATATCAATTTAGCATTCAGTCAACGTCATTAATGTTCAAAAACTGTCAAGAATTGTGCCAAATCGTCATCTGTGTTGACCTTCTCATGCTACACAATATAAGTAATTCTATAGCTGAATATGGATAAGACACAACCCTAGTTCAGCTACAGTAATTGTTTCAATACGCTCGATTAAGCAAAGACTCGTACAAAAAGAGGTATCTCCTTCGCCTGTCTTTGACCCCCTCCAATTTGAAAAAGCATGCTGAGGTAAGTTTAACTAATTTGCTAACATTAACTGTCTATATTTAATTAGCCTGTTTTCTTTGCTAATTTCAGGTTAGACTAGCGTCAGTTCCAGTAGTTAACATACAGTATATTGACTAGACAGCAAGTTAAATTCTAGCAAATGGTAAATATTTACAGGATATGTTATTTACAGGATATGTTATGTCAGATTAATTTATTAGCAAGCTATCTATAGTTAGTCATGACCAGCAAATCTTCAGAGATTGAATGAATTGAAAATCATTTTCTAACAATTTTACAAGTTAAAAAAAAAAAATCAGTTAAAGACATTAAAAAAAAAACTTTTACAATAGTTGAGTACATTTAAAAGTAGCAAACTTTTTGACTTCCACTTTAGTACATTTTAGACTGGATACTTCCACCTTTAAATTGAGTAAGAGTTTGACACAGTATCTATACAGTAATTTCACTTACTCTAAGTATGAATTTTCCAGTAGTTTTTCCACCCCTGTTCAGCAGTTATATTTTTCTTTCATTGTGTGTCATTGTGTGTCGTTGGAAGCTTAATTCCAGGCCAGTGCTTTTCTCATACTGATTTGCTGTACATCATTTCCCTTTAATCTTATAGTTAGAGAAGTTGTGCCTGTCACTATGGGTTTCCTCTCACAAGAAGATGATGCTTAAGGCAGTCGTACTGCTCAAGTGGCATGACTCAAACCTGAAAAGGGAGCTACAGAAGAGACATCAAAGGCCATGCTAGGGATTATGGGTCCTTTGACCAGAGTTAAAAAAAATGAGAAGCACTCAGGCCGTGTCTAGAATCGCTTTGAGATTCTCCTGTTTTGAACAAGAGTACAAGAGAGATCTGTAGTGTGCTAACTAACTTTTTAAGAGGGAAGTCCGGAAAAAAAGAGCATACAGATGGTCACATATGCACGCAAAACTAAAGAAAGAATTCATTCATAACACAGACCTCCCAATGAGAGGAATGGCAACCAGAGCTACAGTCAACTCCAGAAAACGTGCTTATCTTTCTTCAGTGCTTAACTGTCATTTCCAAAATGATTAAATGTTTTTAATTTGCTTAATTTGCTCTCCTGGAACTTTGATCATGTCCTGTTTCCCTAGGATGTAAATATGAGGTAGCACACTTGCAAAGTCCCTTTGACATCCATCATCATGGGGAAAACCCATCAATATTAAAGAGACCCTAGGTCCTCAGGACCCCATAAAAATGTTTGGAACAGTGAAAATCTTGCCAAGACAATGACACATGAACATATTGTGCAGTTTCTGAATTGCAGTGTTTAGATTCCTGTAGAAACCTCACCGAATGTCATTAGAGCTACAAATAAAAGTGCAATTCACAAGTTTGGCATTAGGTTCTGCATCATTTGCATGCAGGCAACTAGTTCAAAGGGTGCCACATGGCAACTACCACATGACATAACACACGCACCTGAAGTGTGGTGACTTTACAGAAGGAGTGAATTTTTCAATGACCCAAACACCCACTTGTAGTGAGAAGGAACAAATGTGTCCTAAACAAATGTTTAATGTCATCTACAAACAATGAATAAGTGCATGAAATAAATGAATGGAACAAACCAATTGTGCCAATGATGCCTTTGGCATAGAGTACTTTTATCAGGATAGATAGAAATGGAGAAACATTGCCATGGCTAATTATTTATGCAGTGGTTAATATTGCTGTCTTCATTTTTCATTTTGAGAGGAGATATTGTGCTCTTGGTGCCTTAATAGTATTAAATATTAATAATAAATAGCAGTTTTGTTTGCTCGGTATACAAATAGGCTATTGCAGTACCAATGTGTCAGTAAGTCAGTAATTGAAAATTCACAAGCATCTGCTAGGAAATGTAGCTACCATGGTCTGGAACGTAAGAATTCAATAAATATTGTTCCTTTCAAAATTAGTCAAAGAAGAGTGAAAATTGCAATCTCATTTCTAAGACAAAAAAATTGTGATTCCTACTGCATTAATCAAGAATCATGTAGTGCTAATCAGATGAGACCATGAACACCATTAGCATGTTTGGCAAAAAAAAAGGACTGCATGAAATTTTAATAAAAAATCCAACAAACACAGTGCAAAATATGGATCATTGATGCTTTGGGGCTATTTTGTGGTTGGGGTTTCAGGCACTCTTGACAAAATTAATGGCTTATTGTACCAGGATATGACAGCTTAAACCCTGGTTTGGGTCTGCCAGAAGGTAATGACTTGGCCACGGATCCCTTTAAAAATGTCTCCAACCTTGTTAGACATTACTGCAAGAGGCTTAACGCGCTTATTCTTTGTAGGTGTGTTGATACTTCATTGCCTCCCCATATGTAGAAGCTAGAAATATTATTCGTTTTATGCATTTATTTATGCTCAATTGAAAAAATGGTTCCAATAATTCTGGAGTCAACTGTATAAATTTACTTTATTCTAGATTACTGGGTTAAGGCAAAAAGCACACATCCACAAAATTGTACCTGGAGTCGGAGGTTAAACACAAAGGTTTCATCGGCTTCAGGTAGATCATCATCCTTCACGGCGATGAAGATAGTTTTGCTTGACTCGGAGGACAGCAGGAAAGCAGCTGCAGTGGTGGCCTCAAAGTCTCCAGTGTCCTCACTCTGCAGCTGCATCACCACAAACCACATTTTTACTACCGTCACATCCAATTTCATCAAAGCTGTAGGCTACATTCATGTTCTAGGTAGGACACCCACTTTGGAAAATGACCAATTAGATGTAAATAAGTCTATACACCAAATATAAATCTACAGTTAGGTATGTTTGGTGTAAAAAGAATCCTGTATCTGGATCAAAATAATCTCCAGTTTAATCAATCTGCAGTGTTGAACCAAACAGCCTCACAGAGGTGTAACTATTACTTCATGTGTGACGTGCAAAACAACAGTTTCATCTTTAAAGAACAATGAGAGAATGGGAAGCTGTCCAATTTTGTAAGTTTTCTCCACATAGAATGATGTGGATGACAATTAACATTTACAGTAATGCCACCCACTAAAACTCACTGTAAAAAAGGTCACACATCTTCCCTTCATGCTACGCTATGAATGATTTGACTGAGGAGCTACACTAGGGTGCTTAGCGTGACATTTAGCACTCTTTGTTGAACAGTAGGCAGATTTGCGTTGTAACGCTAATAATGCCCAGATGTGCACAGCAGTGCACTAGCAAGTTAGCAGCAAGCAGATGGTTGGGTGTGGAAATCCACACTGCTGGGATTGCAACATGCACATCTGCTTAGCACCATTCTGTAACACTTTGCTCACATTTGCTCAAAGAATTGTGTACTTTCAACTGTAAAAACTGCCATTAACAGTTGATATATATGTGGAATTTGTTGCCACATTGAGCCTGCTTTGATATCATCTATAACTTACATTACCTACCATGTCACTGTCACTGCTGAACTTTAACCAAGCTGCCTCAACCTGGTTACATTCATCCTTCCATTGACCTGAATGGCTTATAGAAATAAACAACTGAAAGCTGATTTATTTCAGCAGTGTCCCTTTGGTCCCTTTTAGAGGCTTTATCTTTCTTTAGATTAGCTTTTAAGCTTAAAACAAACTGTCATTATCTTTCTTAGTATTATATAATCATCTGTGTTTCCTCGTGATATTTTTGATTTGATGCAAATCTTATAATTGGCTTTATTCTTGACCAATACAGTTTCTCCTTTTTTTATCTACCAGTCTGACAGTGTGCATCTTCAGTGGTTTTTGAATGGGCAAAAATAGAACTAACATTTCTTTTACAATTTCTCTACAACAAAACAGTATTTCAAGATGTTAAAAATGAAATGTGGGTGTATCTGCTACTAGACAACAAGCCAAAGCAAGCAGAAATCAACAGAAAAATCATTTTAAGACATACTTTTTAACAATAACACAACATGTTAGATTTACAGTTTACTGAGGGTATACAAAATGTTGCAGTCTACTTTATCTATAATGTGAAAAACATAGACTCCTAGACCGGATCTTCCTGGCTACTGCAGGACACAAAGAAAGCTCCTATAGCCTTTGATTTCTTAACAGTCTGAGCATTGCTCTAAAATACCTAAATGTGATAAAGTCTTAGATAATTATTACTTATTCAGTGTGGAGACCTGTATTGATACCACACCTTCACACCTACACTTGTAATGTCTCACTTCTACAAGACAGCACTAACTACTCGTACTACTACTACAGCTAGAATTACTTCTCGTAAAACCCGATCCAATTCGGAAGCGCTTACCAGGACTAGAGCAGTGACGTTTATGGGGTCTCCGACCCTCTCCACCACCAGGCGTACTATAGCTCTGCTGCTTTCATTCACCACAAACTCTGTCTGGCCCTGGAACCTCAGCTCTGCAGACTCTGACCTGGCACCAGGGATAAGGAGCACCAGGAATAAGCCAGCTAGAGCCAAGACCCCTGGCATTCCTGTAAAATGGAGAGACATACGGATGTTTAAATAGCTGCATTATAAGTAAATATCTATAATGAAAACTTAGATATTTATAACCAAATGAAGCATTCTTAATCTGATTTTTTTTTTTCAAAAAAAATGCAAAAGCATATTATCATACCGTACATATAATAGTATAAGAAGTGCAGTGAATGGTAAAGGTGTTAGAAAACATTTTAAAGAGAATTGAAAACTTTTTTTCAGGAGTATTATAATCACGTGGCCATTCTATGAAGCATTATTCAAGTCACATTTAAGATTAATCCAGCATCTCCTATTGGCTCTATTATGTTGTTTATAATGTCATTAAATTCATGACCTGCTACAGCCTGGTATACAGCATGTTTATAGTGTTTGATCACCTCTCATCTGTCAGTGGGATATTTTTTTCCATTTTTTGGGAAAAACATGATCGGGTTTCTCTCTTACTCTGACTAGTATGTTTGGCGGCTATGCAGTAGTTGTCATGGCTCGCAAAATAAACAGCTGTGTGAAAAAGTGTGTGTTTTCGTGGGCTGATTTGTGGGCATCTCCTCATTCGTGCTCTGACATTGGTATGAATGAGTGCATGTATCTTATTTATTTCTGCAGCAGGGAGATGGCTTAGGAAAGTTGGACTTTGGAAACATCTACTTCTTCATATGTTCCAGTCCTGGTAGATGATTTGGGGCTAATTTAGGTCACAAGGGTATTCAGAGCTAAGGTGCCATGCTAGATTATTCTACTTATGCTTCCTTGTATAGAATTAGTGTGGGTTTTCTTTAGAAAACTAAAGTAGAGTAAAAAACTTTTACTAAAGTAAAAAACTGGTAGAGGTACTTTAATAGTGAGAGAGATGACTAATTGCAACCATATTTTAATATTTTATTTATCACATATTTGGTGATAATGTGTGATTTTGTGTGATTATGGTCAGCACAATGAAGCCTCATATTCAGTGTCACTCTCTCTTAGAGCTGAGAACTACTATAGTGCACTTCACTCTAAATCTGCATTGAAACATCATTTGAATATGATTACTGAGTGTACCTTACATCTGTAATTTACATTAATATCTATATTTCTTTTGCATCGTGTAGGAAAAAAAATATTGACCTGGGGCCAGATTCTCATGGAGTAAATACTCTTTCCACAAAACAGTACCACCACCGCCACCAACCCACCAGACTAAATACCTCAATACTTCACACACTTTAACAAACAAACCAGACTGCCACATTCACACTCCTAACTCTTGGACACTCTTGGCCTCTTATCACCCTCTGCTGCACATCACACACATTAACATTGCTAAATACAACGGCTGAAAATAATAATGTGCTTGTAATCTGGTATCAACATTCAATGGTTTGAGATGTTTCATTAAAAAAAAACCCTATACCCTTGTGTTTCATGCATTCTTCCTAGGGTATAGTTATAACTGCCTTGTACATCCTACCCAGTGCATTACATCTGATATTCAGCCACAGAAAAAAATGTGGTGGAAAAACCGAGCCAAACGTAACACAACAAAATCTCGATATTTACATATTTACTTGATTAAGATCTACTACTGATGAAAAAGCATTCAGACTGAGATGGTCACCTTATTTAAATCTGAAGGGCTGATAGTGAAGTGAACAGTGATAGTTACAGAGTTCAATACGTGCCATAACCAATTACTAAAGCCTCTGTTTCCTGTCATTTCATTTCTCATTTCAGTCAGATTTCACTCCCAAAATTTGACAGATTTCACTGCAATCCTGGTTAAGGGCTAAACTATATCATGACCTCAGTTGATGTGTCTAATATAAATATGTTGAAACACACTAAAATGTTTTGTGTTTATGATTTTGTCTGAACACTAGTGGATAAATTCTGGAACAGACTGGACCTTTTTAAATAAAAACCTCAACAAAACCATGAATCAAAGTGAAATGATCAGTGCATCTTCAAATGGCTTCACAGATCACAGGATTTAAGTCTCTCAATGTCACATATTTATATCATGCCAAGATCACGAGACATTTCAGTCTTGTCACTTTTGTAATAGTGCACTGGAGGTAACCAAGCCATTCTTCATCAAAAAGGTCACCATGGGAGCTTCAGCAAAGCTTCTTGACACTGATAAATAAAGACTCTGTGAGGATCTCCTCATCGTCTGCCAGCCCACCACAGGACATACTGGCCAGAGTCACATCAGACACTTTATCAGTGACCAGGAGGCCCTAGAGCGGCCAAGAACCTGGCAGCCTGACCCCAAGACCAGCTATTGTGCAGATGTCTTAGTGTGAATGAGAAAATTCCTGAGATGCCTCAGCCAACAAGTGAGGTCAACATAGTCCTCACAAGCAAGTGCTACAGGTGGCATGAGCTGTTTACCAAACAACTGTTTCCCAGACCTAGTCCTGGAGTACAACTGTACTGCACATTTTGGTATTCTCCCTGCTATAACACACCCAATAACTTCAAGAACAGCTTGTTAAAAAGCTGATGAGCTGAGTCAGCTGTGGTGGGTCTAGGAAAAACGTTCAGTGGAGGTTTACCTCAGGACTGGGATAGGGAAACACTTCTTTACAATTATTTGATGGCTGTGGGCTACTACAGGTTTCCAGAGAGTCAAACAAACAAACAAACAAACAAAAAAATACAAAGTGAATGCTTAAAAACAAGGCAAACTACAGCGGAGATCTATTTAGAGTTGGGTGGTTGAGACTATTATTACTTTTATCTCTCTCTTTCTTTGTCTTTTCTTTCTTTCTTGACAGCTAAGTGACTACTATTCGTTCACAACTGCACAAATGACTCTAGCGTCCTCTATGGCCTTCACTTTCCATGTCCGAATGCTTCTGAAGATTTATATCTTTTTTTTTTCAGAAGCAGTGCTCTGGAAATACCACAGTCTTTTAAAAATGCCCGCTTGCTCATGCCAGGAAACTTGATTACAATGGCCTTAGCAGTTTTTGGGTAATGCAGATTAAGCTATTTTATTCAGAAGATTAGCAGATCAAAGT